>NW_010271262.1:18065-19822 GCF_000690775.1 Eurypyga helias
TTTCTTTTGTTGTCTGTCATTTCCACCTCTTGTATGCTGCTTTTTGCATTTTAGTTCCAAGGATATTAACATATGAGCAAAAAAGTAGGTCATACTCAGGATGAATAAGTATTAGACCAGGATAAAAACTTACAAAGTTTAACATTTAAATTATGTGAATATTTTGGTGAGAGAGAAATTCTGGGGTTCTGAGGAGATTTTTTTGGAAATGAAATTTATTACAGAAACATTGGTGTATTTTACAGACCTGTATTTTTTGGCAGCTTTTAATCAACATAACAAAACAAAACCCCAGATGACAGCCTACAAAAACATATAGTCAAAACAGAAATTCTTTATGCAGCTGACTTAAAAAAAAAAAAAATCAGATCACTGTTTATTTCAAGCACAGAGCTCTTTAATCAATTCTCTGTGGAAGCAAGGAGGCTGCCACTTGTCTGTATTGTTACAAAAAGTGCTCTCCTCTGTTGCCAAGCTCACTGTGCTGCCTCTGTCTGACACCAAACACTATCTTTTGCTGCCATGCAGTCTGCACTATGTGATAAAGTGTAGTTCTGTCTTGCTGATTATCAACTCTGCTATACAGTGCTCCCTTGTGCTGCAGTATTCCACTTTGAAATCCTCTTCTCTTCTGATTGTCTCCCTTCTGAAGTGTCCATTACAGTGAAATTTTAGTTTACCACTTTCACAAAGAGTTTTTTTGTGGTATACAATTTCTAAAAGTATTATTAGTTTTAATTCCACATTTGTGTGGGGGGTCTTGCCCACTAAGATAATTATTATTAGTAATAATAATAATATTTGCATTGTCACTGATATTATTAATATTATTATGAAGTATAATCATTGGAAGTGCTTTATCTAAGTAGAATCCACTGTCCTGAATTAGTCAACCAGGTTCTCTATACAATTAAAAGAAAATGTATATGAAGAAGCTAGAGAATGGCTTGGCAAAAAATCCCATGGGATATGGCCCTGGACAGAGGATTGGTCCAGGATTGCTGGTTGACATTCATCTCTAAACTCAAAAAAGGGATATTCTGTACCTGTATCCCAGTATGCAGAAAGGCCACAACAACTACTTTTTGCCTGTGATTTCTCCTGCGTTAGTGTGCCTTTCTGTATTGGCTGTACTCTTATCTGTGAGCAAAACATAAAAAAATATTAGCGCCCCAGTCCACTGAAAATTTGGCAGAGCATGCATGACTATAGATGACAGAAGCAGGAGCAGCAGGTCTTGGAGAAAAAATCTCCAGCTTGAACCAGGTGGTACTCAAGACTGTACCCAGATTGATTAATTTTAAATTGTTAAAACAACAAATGTGTCCTTGAAGAAAAAAGTTCTGAAAAAAAAGCACATTAGCAGGAATTCTATTGACACATTAGCTGGCAGGCTGCTTGCCTGATTCACAGAGGAAAGGAACGAAAGCAGGGAAAGGATCCAAAGATGGATTTGGAAAGAACTTGCTACCAGGTAAAATCTAGGCTACCGAATCAAATAGAAATTAATAATCTCACATGATTGAGAACTCTTAGAATAATCTTATTTGCCTTTTAATTTTTTTTTTTAAATAAGAGCTATAACATTAGATTTTTCATTAAATGAAATGTGGGCTATTGCAATTAAGCTGTTAATGGTTAACTAATGATTTCTATTTCCCTTAAATGAAAAAAAAAAAAAAAAGGGTTTACTTGCTTTATTTCTTCCAAACTGACTAATTTATAGAATTCAATTTATAAAGAGGTTATACTACTTG
>NW_010271262.1:19833-53789 GCF_000690775.1 Eurypyga helias
GGGGGGAAAGAAGGCGGCAAAAACCAACCAACAAACAAAACCCCCTATGGTTCTTACTTAAAGACTGGATTTAATTATGACTGACTTATTTTGTGTCACCAAACAGCTAAAAACAAACTCCTTCCACAACTCTTTTCTTTATCCTTCTCTGCCCAGTGGTCTTACACTAGCAGTACCCTTTGTAAGGTTTTAACTTTCCTGAGGATGAAGTGGACATCAGTTCTTCAAACAACTACGTGAGTAATTCCAAGGGTATATAATCTTAATTAACTACTCACATGTTACAAAACAAACACGTACACAGAATAGCAATGTCCTCCATGCCCAGTTCATCCTACCACATCAGTCTTTGTGAAATATGGACACCTCTGTTAGTAGTGTGGAAGATATATTGGATTCTTTTGGATAAGCTGGCTGCTTTTCACTCTGTGAGATTTGGCATGGGGTGGGGTCTGGATAGACTGTTTAATGAAAATTAGTGCCTAATTTGAGATGTAGAGATTTTTTTTTTTGTCAGTTTTACTCTTCTAGCTTCTCTTTTGAACTCCACAGTCCAGATTCACCAAATGTATTTCCCTTTGCTTTTTGACAGTCTGCTACTGATTGTGAGGATGAAGGTCTTATTAATAAAATGGCAGTTAATTAAACTTCTGTGACTTGTTGTAACATACGTAATTTTAAGGCTTCACAAAGTTCTTATCACAATATTCTTTTCTGAAAAGCAGTAGCAGAATAATAAAGTTTGTAGATGTGGTCTGAGAATATCTGTGTTGGTAGCAGGAAGCATAATCTCTTTTAATTAGGGAAAAGGTTGATTAATCTGTCCAACACCTAGGTGGCATTGTTATTAAATAACTGTTCTCATTTTGCTAAGATCTGCATGGTAGAAGTTTCTGGTGGGGGAGATAGGGTGAAAAACTGCTTTGTTTTTGACTCACTAATTTAAATAAGTTATCGTCTTCTTAATCAATTACATCTCTTATTGTCTTACTCTTGCAGGTGGCAAGTTTTGCAAAACTAAGTTGTAGGGTTTTGCTTTATATCTTCGTCCTACTAGACAGAGGTTTTAGTTTCAGTTGCTGCTGTCTATCTCCCAAACATGAGAAATCAGTAATGCATGATTTTACAAGGAAATGTCTAAAAATCTGTATGCTTACTCCACTATGATTCTTCAAATGATTCTCACAGTGGAGTTCATTTAAAGGTAAAATAGGTAGAATCCCATGTGTTAGATCAAGTTCTATATGTAACTATCTTGTACAGCCAACTGGAGAACTTGAAAAACATTTTCTCATACCAACTTTTTCAATTTGGGATTAGTGTTAATAACCATATAATAGCTTTTTGCTTATGAAAGTACAAGTACAAAAAGTATATTACAAACAAAAAGAGAAAACAGTAGCAGCTCATCTCACTTTTACTTCACCCCAGGTGCAAACTGTTGCTAGTCAGAGCAATTCACAGCTGCATCCCTTTAACATTATCTGAAATGCAGGAACTCCAAAAGCAAAATACAGTGAATAGCAACAGCTGGGCTTTATTACTGAGCCAGATTTCCCCAGTGTTTTAGTAGTACAAACAAATTATTTTTAGTGGTATATTATAGCCTAATTAGTTTAGCACTCGCAAAGTGGGCTTTTGTGAATACCTCTCTCAATTTTTTTACGTAAGATACCATGCAGTATCCCCCCCAAGACTGATGTTCCTTCCCCTTTTTTGAAATCCCCGGAGTTCTGCTGTTTGTCATTGCAGAAAACCAGGCAGGATTAAAAACGTACTGCCTACTTCAGAAAACACGCTGATGTTATTTCCTTTGCTAAACAAGCTTATCACTTGCAGAAACTATGAGAAAAGTGAAAAACTGAAAAGAGAGAAAAAAGATCTACCTAATAAAGAAAAAATGTTACTATGTGGGATGTCAGCCACTGAATGTTATGGCTGTTCTCTACCTCCTTGCCTTCCCCTTCACCACCACGAATTTTTGATTGTTAGTGGAGGGAGAAATAGAGCATGAAGTACGTGTGAGGAACAGGTAGTATCTGAAAACCTTGTCTAATTCCAGTGATAACCTACAAATGGAAGCCTTCAAAGTATGCTTACTGTTCTGAGAGCTGATCTTCCAGTCTCTGACAAATCGTGTCCCACTTAAGTGAAAATAAACAGTGTATTATATTGATTTTACTATAGCTCGTTGAAAGGTCTGTGGTGTTGGTAATACCGTGGAATTGCAGTATGATAAAATGGCTACTGGGCAAGAATGTTCTTTGTCACTTCTATCTCCTCAGTTTTCTCTTACTTTGTTTCTGCTTCATGGGAATAAGTAATCCCTTAGAAACAACATGCAGGTACTGTCTAATAATTTTTTCAGTCAGGGAAAAAAATTAGAATCAACTTTGCACATAGTTGTATATATCTTCAAATTATGTTGTTTCTTGAAGTCCGTAGGCGCCTTTGTATATGTCAATTTAATCATCAGCCTAAATATTTTCATGTTCATGTCTTGAATTTGCATGACACTTGAACATCTTATTAGGAAACACGTTTCAAAAAACTGCATTTAAGCTGCCTTTAGTAGCTTAGCATAATGTAGGTGTGAATGCATGCCCTGGAATGATTTCAGAGCTTTGACAAGTATAGGGTTAGTCATATATATACATGTATATGCCTACCCTGGTTTAGTGCTCCAAGAAACTACAGGAAATGAAGAATGGGTGGTTACTTACTGTTATTTTCTGTCACTAGTAGTAATTTTTTTTCTTCTTAAACATTGCAAGGACAGAGTGGAATAAACCAGAAGCGGGCACAGCTAAGGAGCAGTTAGCTTAATTGAGATTTTGTTGAATAAATCAACAAAACTTGTGCTTAACCTTCATTTGCTTTTGCTTCTCAATGGAAAGTATGCAGCTATGGGTGAAATTTCTAAATAAAATTCCTTTACCAGCACTACTTCCCTGATGACAACAGTAGTGAGTGTGCTTGTATAAACAGGTGGCTGCCAAAGACTGCCTGAATCACATTATCTTCCTCAGTTCAGAGGAGGTATGAAACAATCAGTGATTTATAGATCTTGATTAATTAGATCCAATATTTAGTTTAGCATCAGGCGTCTTATTGAAGATGTGATGGAGCTGTGGTAGCTATGAGAAATAATAAGAGGAAATTTATATTTTAAAAAATTCTCAGAGCAAAGGGCCATATGTGTTGACAGGAAAAAGGAGAAAAAGAGGACAAATAGTTCACCATAGTGTGTGTTGTCACATGACATTTGACTCCTTGGATAATTTCTTCTTCTTGTTTTTACTGACCTTCCTCTATATTCTTTTTATATCTCTAAGCAGAGGTTTCAGTCAGATCCCAAGTAAAATACATGCTAGCACTGGTGTACTTAGAGTGTCACAGGTATTACTCTCTGAGTCACTAAAGCTAGCTTCAGTTAGAGCTACATGGGAGGGAACTTTCTACAGTAGTTAAGGACATAGTAATTAGTGTTTCTAGGTCCTTCTGACTCCTGTGTACTTCTAGTACTGCTCTCTTCCTCCAGTCTTGCTTTTCATCCAGCAGCCTTCAGTAACTTTTGGGATTGCAACAGCTTCCATGCAGATACCTCTCTGTATCCAGGAAAAGCCTTTTCAGCCTCCTGTGAAATCTACTGTGTATCTATTCACTGCTTCTCTCAGGATCTCGTAATAACTTCTTGCTTCTTGCTACTTCTTCTTAAATTTTTTTTTTTCCCCACTTCCTTTGTGTCCTGGAAACATCCCCAAGCTGAGTAATCTCTCCTGATCTATGTGAGCACCAATGGTATGGTAAGATGTTGACCTGTGTTGTGCCTTTTCACAGGAACATGTTGTGCAATAAATTGTACACAGCAAAGACCTAAAATAGAGACCATCCATCCAAATAGTTTGTATTTACAATGCGCTTGTTTCCCATGTAGAAAGAAAATATTTTTCATATGTAATTGGGTAAAACATTCTAAATATGAAAGTATTAAAAAAGAGAATAACATTAAGATAAGGGGTTTATTTACTTATTTATTTGCATTCTGACTAATCAGGCCTAGCACTTAATAACAGCACTCCACTGAAACATTGCCTAAAAATCTACTAGAAAGAGTTAAAATTGAGGGATTTTTGAAAGGCATTTCACGTTCTTCCTAACTCACTTTTCTCATTGCTTTTAAGCCTGCTTCATAAATATATCTAGTCTCTCATGTTTAAATAAAGGATCAGATCGAAGTACTGTTTTGCTACCATTATGAACGACATTATTCTTATATTCAGAAGTGTGTTTGATGTCAAAACTGGGGAGGGGGAAGCACTGATTTATGTTTTTCTCAAATGCTACAAAAATTCAGCAAGCCAGATTACTTAAGAAAAAGGATTGTAGGCCTCAGTAATCTCAGCAAATGATGGAAGTACCAAAGTTATATGAATTCTTACAATCACGGTATACCCAGTTGTCATCTGCAACTGGAGCAGGTGGATAAAACCTTTCTTTACCCCGCCTTCCCCCCCACCCCCCCGCCTCCTTTCTTGGTTTTGGACTTGCTGACAGCACAAAAGAAATATCTGGGTTAAGTGGTTCCTTTTAACTCTACGTGCATATTCTTTCCTTGAGTACATAATTAATTAGAACCATTTAACGATAATAAGTTAACCATAGGAAAGATCTATATCCTGAAAGGTCAGATAGTCATGAAATTGTGTTCTGAATCTGGAAATTTGGGGAGGCATTTATTTGAATTAACTATTTTATACCTGTTCTCAGAGCTGTCACAAGTATCCTCAGTGCAACTAAAAACATAGTGGAACAAAGTATTTAAAAAGCACTTCTGTGCTGTTGTATATATGGTGGAGATCTGGCTGGATTCTACACCACATAATTTAGTCTTAAAGTAACTCCAAATGTGTTAATTAGCAATATTTTCAAAAATACTTATCCATTAGGTAAGAACAAAGTCCTCCAAAAATGCTTTGACCTTGCTGTACAGCCCCAAAACAATCCTGATGAGATAAAAAGAGTAGAAAAATGCCACATCCAATTTATTTTGGGGCCATAGTGTCACGACATTACCTGGAATGTGTTATTAAATGAATAAATTTATTTAAGAAATCTGATGTGGGCTGGAAAATGATTAGCAGCTTTAATGGCATTGATACATGAGATACATTAGCACTCAGGTGAAAGAAGTAGAAGAGATCTCCCACACAAAGCGTGCTATATTAACTGTAACTAAATGTGGGAAATAAAGTTGCTTTAAAATAATAATCTAAGCTATTAAATGCATCAAGAATAAAATGACTTCACTTGCTCTGTCTTTTTGCATTGTATGAAATGTTTCAGAATAATGAAAGCTAATAAAATGAATATAATCATGTATGTAACTTCATTGAAATTTTTAGTAAATACAGTATATTTATCCTTAAATATTTAAAATACTGTCATAAGAATAAAATATAGCATTAAACTTACCTTCTTTTTTTTTTTTTTTTTAAGTACTGGTAACACGGTACTCCATGGTGGAAAAAGAAGGATAATTTCTTTTTTGGTTTAAAAGAGGGTGGTCTAACTTCTTCAAATAAGGTTGCTTAAAGTTAGTTGCCTTCTTCAATGCACTCTGTGCACACCTTCAAAGTTATACTAGTAATTGTCAATGTGGAGACTTAAGGAAGAAGACAGAGAAGAGGAAGGTGCCTGGAAAAAAGGAATAAATATACATGTAAAATGAGTAGGGAGAGGTAGCTGTGGTGCTATTAGCATCTGTCTCCTGGCAAATAACGCAGCTGCCTGTAGTACACAGAAGATGTGTTGCAGAGAAAAAAAATTACTTCCACTGAACCTTGACACATGGAAAATAAGGATGATTGGTGCCAGAAAACATGGCTTCACTAAGGGCAGATCATCCCTGACAAATCTGGTGGCCTTTTACAACGGAGTTACAGTGTTGGTGGATAAGTGAAAAAAGACAATTGTCATCTACCTGGACTTCTGCAAAGTGTTTGACACTGTTCCACATGACATCCTTGTCTCTACATTAGAGAGACATGGATTTAACAGGTGGACCACTTAGTGGGTAAGGAGTTGACTGAATGTTCACACTCAAAAAGTTGTGGTCAACAGCTTGATGTCCAAGTGGAGACTAATGACGAATGACATTCCTCAGGGGTCAGTCCTGAGACAGGCACTGCTCAACATGGACAGTGGGATTGAGTGCGCCCTGAGCAAGTTTGCCAACGACTCCAAGCTGTGTGGCGCGGTCGACACGCTGGAGGGAAGGGATGCCATCCAGAGGGACCTGGACAGGCTGGAGAGGTGGGTCACTGCCAACCTCATGGAGTTCAACAAGGCCAAGTGCAAGGTCCTGCACCGGGGTTGGGGAAATCCCAAGCACAAGCACAGGCTGGGTGGAGTGGATGCTCACCACAGTGCTGGTGGAGCAGCCCTGAGGAGGACTTGGGGGTACTGGTGGATGAAAAGCTGGACATGAGCCGGCAGTGTGCGCTGGCAGCCCAGAAAGCCAACTGTATCCTGGGCTGTAGCCAGAGAAGTGTGGCCAGCAGGTCAGGTGACGTGATTCTCCCTCTCTACCCCACTCTTGTGAGACCCCCACCTGGAGTACTGCATCCAGCTCTTGGGAGTCCCCAACATAAGAAGGACATGGACCTGTTGGAGCGAGTCTAGAGGAGGGCCACGAAGATGATCAGTGGGCTGGAGCAAGGTTTCTTGTTAATAAACTCTTTTTATACTGAGGAAGAGTGTATTAATTGTAGATTATTTTAAATGAAATTACTGGATTTGTTGGAGAATGTATGCATGTCCACAAAAGTGTAAATAGTGTGTCAAAGCTGCAGTTTGATCTACAGAAGGCTTTTTGAGTCTGTTTTCTAAAATGAAGCGGTGCCTTTTTCAGATGCTGCCTTACTATAGCAAAACAAATAATTAAAACATACCTGACAGACATTTGGGTGACTTTCTGATGGTATCACAATGCTGAACGGCCTGCTCTTTTTGCAAATTAATGTATCGAAATGAAAGACATACAGATGCAGCAGCAGTCGTGTCATTAACTGTCAGGATGAGTACAGGAAGTCTTAGAAACTGTTGTAAACAGAGAAGATGTGCCAGTCTCAGAGGGAGACTGATCACCCACTAATTTGTTGGTTATTTTCTAAAATTAAAAGGTGCAACTGGAATGATTTAGGTTTTCCTGCATGAATATCAACAACAAGCCTGCCTAAATTATTACTGTTTGAAATCCAATGTACTTAGTGATACATCAAAGGACTTGACCATCTTGTTTATTTAGAAGACACAGTCTGTCACCACAAGAAAGGACTTGCTATGAACTGACAATAACAGATGTATCACTAAGATTTAGTTTAGGTCTGTCCAGTTTTTCAGACTCATTTTAGTCTGTGTGCTACAATTCTCAGAAAAAAAAAAAAAAACACCAAAAAAACACCACCAAAAAAACCCCAATGACATTACATTTAAAATTTCTACTAAAGAAAAATTCTGTGCTCCGTACTATGTGTGGATGCTGTTGGATCAGATCCACTGTGATTCCTTTTTTCCAGTAACATCTTGGAACACACAAATTAATTTTAAGGAATACCACTGTTTTTTAATGTCTTGTTTGTTTTTCCCTTATCAATTAATGTATTCAGTAGTATTAAAAAACCACCCCAAACCATAGTCTAGGGGTCAAAGGCTGAGTTTAAACTGGTTCTTATTCCAATAGAGAGAAGATTTTAGGAACCTCCCTTTACTATACTTCAGATTGAACTCCCCATTTTATAAAATACAAAGTCTTAACTTTTTGAAGCTGAAACTGGCATCCTTGTAGCCATTGATCTTTTTATGTGCAAATTTTGAAAATTAATTATGGGTTCCATGTAGTCAATTGCTGTGGTTTTGTATGGGGTTTTTTTTGGTCTGTCCCTTTTCACTGGTATTTTTGTGCAGCATAACAAAGGAATATTCTCAGCTATTCAGTGATATATTATGTTTGGGTGTTTTGTTTGTGGGTTTTTGTTTGTTTGGTTGGTTGGTTGGTTTTTTTTAGCTGACTGCAAAGAAATTGGTTTTATTTAAAAAGTGAAGAAGGCTTCACTTTCCAAACACACATGTATTCTTCATGCTAGGAGTGTATGCATCACTGTACCTTTGTGCAACACAGTTGGTTATGCCCATAGAGATCTCTGAGAATGCATTAGAATATTAAATAAGGTTCACTAATGCACCTTCCCATTCATTACTAGAACGAGTGACAATTTCTTTTGGCATGACAATTACATGGGAAGGCTATGATTTTTTGACTCTTTGAAGTTGTTTTCCTAATGAAGACAAAGACAAGGAAACTGAAATAGTGTGCTTTGCTTTTTTTTTTCCTTCCCCCCATTTATTCTTATGTGCCTTAAATTATAGGTCTATTGAGAATTCACATGGATTCTTTATGAAAGCAGGCTGGCACATTACCTTTGAAATGCATGTCTCTGAAATATGTTTCAAAATCAAACCCAGGAATACAGAAGTTGAGGAACTGTGTTCAATGTTAGACATACTAGGCATGGTTTTATTTGGCCAGATTTCTTTTGAATACAGCCATCACCACCACCTTCCCCCTCCCGCCTTCCACCCACCTTTCCCCCCTTTTTCATAATGTAATCTATTGAAAAATACATATAATAAGAGGTACATTTACAGAAGAAATGAGGTTAAATAGCCCTGAATTCTTGATTGTAAAATAATCATTAGTTCTCAGCAGCAGATAGATCTAAACATCCAAGGATATCTGGTCATCTGACCACTATTTTCATTGGAAGATAATTTCTTATGTTCCAGGATTGTTATTTTCTAGACAAATTTACTGTAAATTCATAATATGAGCTATTTTATCAAGATACACTTTCATTTTATTTTAGTTTTTAAGATTAATATCTCTGTTCCATATGTAAAATGAAACATGAAGAATAATAACTAGAAGTTTTCAATAAAAGTCTGAGTCTATTTTTATGTGTAATGTATCACCTTTTTTTTATTCTTCCATTTTGATGGGAGACCTGTAAACAAGATGTGAACCTTCCTATCATTTTCCCTAAATTGTCCTTATAGCCTCCTTATAAAGTGTTAAGTGGTAGAATAAGATAAAAGGAGCTTTTTCCCCACGCACTATAATATTTGCAGGGTAAAATTAAAATTAAAGACCATTTTCAATAGAACAAATAGCAGTCTATGATCCTTTTATTCCTTATTATTACAATGTATTTATTTATTTAAAATCAGGATGTTCAGGGCAGGTTTATCAGGATTTATCGCAGCAAAACTACTCAATGGTACCTCACAGCTCAGCACAATCTCTCTGAACAAACTAAAATGTTTGGACGTGCTTGAACCTGTTTGGAATTCTGCAGTGTACTCCCACAGGGTGCATGATGTTTACATTCCATGTTTTCTCTTCATCATTTCTTCAGACATTATTTCTCTAGTTAACTTGTATTGCAGTTGTGTCTAAAAATCCTGCTCCACTTGGAAGGAATTATGTAAGAGGAGATTTTTTTTTTTCTTTATTTTCCTCCAGTGTCCTAATCAGTTGCTCTCAATTCACATAGAGCTGCTGAGATTTCAGGCTGTGTAACACAAGTTTTATGGATTTCAAGAGAGACACATTAAACTTGCCTTGAGCTTTTGAGATGAAAGGTGATGTACAAGTTCAAAGTAAGACCCTACTCACTATAATGCAAATGAGAACTGGAGGAAACATGTAGCTAGAAGGCTGAAAGCAGGAAATTTGAAGGATCTTTCATCGCTGATTGTTGAAATTTTAGGAGTGCATGTTCCTTCTTACAATCTAGTCAGTGGAGGAGAGTAGACAACGGAAGCCAGAACACAAAATTCATTTTGTCTTACATACGAACTGCTGGGAGATTTTTTGTTGAGTAATTTAAGTCACATATAGTTAAACTGAAATGAGATCTCTTAATCAATGAGAATGTATTTATTTTGTAATATAAGATTTTAATTGCTTTCAAGGCAAAATAAAGTTGTGCTTTTGTTGTGGGTTTCTGTGGTAGTTTTGGGGGTTTTTTTTACGATCAGCCAATAAAACGTCTTACTGAATTTTTAATTTCTTTTAAAATGTTTGATGTTTGCAAGTTTAAATGGAACTATCTGAAGAAACAGAAGGTGAAAAACAAAACAAACCAACCAACCAACCAAATCCCCAAAACACTTAACTCACACCCCAAACTCCAAAAAAAAGCCCAAAACAGCTTGGGAATGATATTTATGAAAACTAAAGTATGGAATCGTAAAATTATATAATGATTTGTCTTGGAAGAGGCTTCTAAAGATCATCTAGTCAAGTTCCCCCTGCCATGGACAGTGACATCTTTCACTAGATCTTCACTGTTAAATTTTATTTTTTTTAATTAAATGACTAACTGCAAAACTCCAAGTAGCAACAAACCTAGCTAAAAATCAGTGATGGCAGCAGAGTTGAGCGAAGGAGAGGGACATTCTCTGATTTTTAAGATAAGTATATTTTTATCTCTTTAAATTATAACTGATGATAACTCCTCTTTTGGTACTCATTTTTATTTTTATCAGGTGGAGTATGAGGGCATGTACATTAGTGTTTTGGAGAAATATCCTATGTGTTTCAAGTTTCTGTGTTTCTTCATGGAGTGGCGTCAGAGAGCATGACGTAGTTTCCTTTAGATTGAAACAAAACAAAACAAAATAAAATAAACCAACACAAAACACACACACAAAATACTCGCTCTAAGAGTGCACATAATACATTCCAACTGCATATTCAATACATTGAAAAAATCTAGATGCCATGGAAGTAAAACATCTGGAAAAATACATTGTATGTGATATCAGGACCCCTCAGCCAACTGTTGGGTCTTACAGATGTTAATGTTCTAGTCTGGTGATAGTAAACTTCTCTTACAGCAAGTAGGAGTGCTTGTGTGTGTTCTTCCATGTATACCTGTTCATGAAGTATTTAAACTGTACACAGGTTAATATGAAGTATGTGTAGTCACAGAATCATAGAATCATAGAATCATAGAATGGTTTGGGTTGGAAGGGACCTTAAAGATCATCTAGTTCCACCCCCCCTGCCATGGGCAGGGACACCTTCCACTAGACCAGGTTGCTCAAAGCCACATCCAGCCTGGCCTTGAACACTTCCAGGGATGGGGCATCCACAACATCTCTGGGCAACCTGTTCCAGTGCCTCACCACCCTCTCTGTGAAGAATTTCTAAAATTAGAATTAGGATTAGAATTAGAATTAGAATTACCTAGTAGGTAACAAGGGTTACGTAACAAGCTTTGAGCTTAAGATGGAAGCACAGAAACTGTGTCTTCAGTTGTCAGACAACAATTCATAACTCTAGATAAGGCAGAATTAGGGGAAGCATACCCTCATGCAGAACTTCAAAATAAGAATTCTTGGATTACACTGATTTTTTCTCATGTCTTGGCCATTTAAATACTTAAATGGTTTTTGGGATATAATTGTTGTATTGTCTTGTTAGTGGGCAAATGTAGTAAGAAATGAGAACCAGACAATCCACCTACCTGCTGAATGAACACCAGCATTTTCAGCGCATATATTTCCATCCTTGTTCTCCTCACTAAGTCTCAACTCCTTTCTTCTAGGTACTATATAAAGTGGTAGACGAAAGTTTGAAGAGTGCCTTTCAGCTGATAACAGCCTAAATCACTCCCTGTTCGAGCAACACGTTTCTGGCTCAAGTACATTCTCCAGCTGAAGTTGTCTAGCCAGTTCCAAATAGCACACCAAAGTCTAAATTTCCTCTTCAGATCTATGTACTTCTATCTTGGATGTTGCTTCCCACATTACAAGATGCTAAGTGTATGAAAACCACTGGCAGAAGAGCAGTCTATGTAGTTCCTGTACATTTGATTAAGGGGCACTCAGAGTGGAAGCTAACACTTCCGACTACTAAATCCTTAGATTAGCAAAAATATTTTTATTCAAGTGTCTTATTTTCATCCAGACCTAATCCTCTATGAATCTAAGCTATAGCCTAAAAAACCATACAAGTATTAGCATCAGAGTATAACATGTATTTCAAGAGCAGTGAAATGCATGAAGCAGGTAAAATCATGCAAGAGTTCAATTCACAATAATAAAGGTACTTCAAAAAGTTCCTTAAATGTTTATATTCATACACAGTGTGTTTTTTCTGAAGTTGTTGCATATATATATATATCATGCACTATACGGTGGCAAAAAACTTGCACTTCCTGACTGAATTTTTCATCTTTGAATTGCGTAGATCCACTCCCACTGGGGTTCCCCATTAGAAGCTCTTCTCTGTTACTAAAATTTAATGCAAGACAGGCATGTAGAAAATATTCTGAATTCATTAACTCTTATTTTGTCTCCAGTGAAGAATGGCAGGAAAATGGTAAAGGCAAATCTTTATCTAATTTGAGTTCTTTTCTTCACTGAGAATTACCAGTTGGAGGAGAGTAGTAATTCTGAATATTTAGCCAAATACAATATTTTTTAGTGTATCCCATTATATAGAGTGGTGGTGGGGTTTTGTTTTGTTTTGTTTTGTTTTGGGTTTTTTTAATATTCTTTAGGGATCTGTCTGGTAACTCTGGAATCACACTACTATTTAGGTTTAAAAACGGAATAGACCCAGTGTATAACTTTGGCTTCTAGAAATTAACTTTCCTAAAGCACTAAGGTGTACCCAGGTCAAAGTATTCTTAAAACAATTACAGCTTCTGTTATCCAGGTAGGTATCATGTCACAGGGTTATAATATGGATCACTCCATGATCACCTTTTTCAACCTCTGCCGGTAACCCTGCTGCTGTCTTTCGTTGTTCTGAAAAATGTTTTGATAACTGGATTACAGAACACCCAAAATATCTAGCATGGTATGCCAACAGTGTCATCTCTGCTTCCAACCTTAACATCTAGGACTGTCCATTTAATTCCCAATAGATATTAAACTGTAACAGTAGATATCTTGGAAAGGAAAAGGAATTAAAATAGAAAAAGAAAGAAAAACAAACAAACAAACCAATTACAAAAAGTCATTTTTTCTCCTGGTAATGTCTGAGACATTTTTGTGAATCTATGTCTTGTTCTAAAACTCTGTAAGACAAGTACTACGTTTTGCTGGGTGTTTTGAGCCTAATCCCTAATAATCTGAAGGGATTATTAAACATCTTTCCCCAAAATAACCCAATAGTTAGTATTGCAGTTCACCTTCTTTCTTTCTCTCCCTGTTTGCTAAAGAAGAGAACACTGAGTTAAATATGTGGTCAGAGTCTAGAATTTTACTAAGACATTTTGGATTACTTTGCTTTGTTGGCTAAATTGCTTCTCTATTTCCTTCTATGTCCCCCAAAATCCAACCTCCTAGAAGCTGACATAGTAATGTTACTGATTCAAACCACTAAACATGAGTTAATTATAGCTTGTAAAATAATGATACCATTAGAAATAATGAATTCTTTTATTTTTAGAATTTGTTCAAGACTTTGATGTTACTAAGACTCTAAGAAAAACAGCAGCTTGTCACTGGTAGTTACGTGAAGGACTAGCTGCTGGGAGAGCGGAGATGGGAGGGATGTTTATTCTGGAATTTACAAATAGCACACAAACTAAACCTGTCTTTTAGGCTAGCAGGTAGCTTTCAGCTCTGAAGTCTTCCATCAAGCCTTACCTTTCTGTGAAGGGGGATGACTTTGGGAACTTTATAGCTGGGCTGTTGCACAGTGAGGTCTTGGTCAATATATTTTTCCAGGCAGTTTCTCTAGTTTCAGCAGCAGATTTTACATTTGTGTGAGCAGAAGAAAACAGGAACCTAATAATCTAACTTCATTTAAGAAAGATGCTTTGAGCAACAAAGGCTAAAAAAACCCTTTACAAAATCAGGAATGATTTTAACAGAGAAAATCAATGTCACCATGAACTGAGGATTTTGGTGGTTCCTGAATAAAAATGCAAAGCGTATAATGGTTCAGGTTGGCACCACTGAAAAGAGTCAGGCTTCATCTTCTTTGCACTTTCCCTTCAGGTATTTATACACATTGATAAAATACCCTCCTGAGCCTTTTCTCTAGGCTAAACAGTCCCAATTGTCTAGCCGCCTTCTTTCTCCTTCTTCTTAGGAGAAACAGTCCAGCCCCTTTACCATCTTCGTTGGCCTCTGTCCATGTCTCTGTTGTACTAAGAACCCAGAACTGGACAAAGCACTTCAGATGTCACCTCAGCAGTGGTGAGTAGAGGGAAGAGATCACCTCCCTCAACCTGCTGGCAAAAATTTAAGAAGAAAACAAAAGAAAAATGTTGACACAAATACAAAAGCTTATCACAAGAACTACAACAGGAGCTGAGCATTTTTTCTTTCACTAACCATGAATCTCTTCTAAAAAACATGCTCATTACAAAATATCTTTGCAGGATAAACTGTGGTTTACATGTCTTAAAAGATGTAAATAAATTGGTTACTAGTGAAGGTTAAATTCAGCTGATCAAAATTCATATACTTACCCATTTTTTTTCTGATTTGCAAAATTACATCAAACATTCTATCCAATTTGAGATTTTTTGTTTGTTTGGGTTTTTTTTAAATTGTTACATCGTGATCTGTTTACACAGACAATGTACAAATATTAATGGCTAGGACTGCAGCACATCCAGTCGCACCTTGAATTAAGAAGTGTGCATGTCACAACACCAGAAAAAATCCTAGAGCAAGGCAACATGGGGAAATTTTTAATCCCCCTAGAATATACAGTATTTTAGGTTATGTTTATGTATGTGGCATTTACTGAACAATTGGATCTTGTTAAGTGCTTGCTCTGAGTGGTGGTTGTTGGGACAAAGGCTTCTGTTCAGTTTTAGGCTGAATGTAATGCTTTCAGCATGGAGCATGGAGGCTCTGTGGGGCTGGTGGCTTTAGTGACATAACCCCCAAGGAAATCAGTTAATGTTGATCATGTCTTTTCACTTCACCTGGTAGACTTCTGTTAATGCGAGTGCATGTTTTACCTGGGGGTTGGGGAACAACACAGACCTCGTCAGGCATTTCCCCAAGATCTTCAGAGTCTCTTCATGCATGTTTGATGAATGCACAGTCTACATTTATTTCTTGTTGAGATATTTATCATTCTCAGAGTGCTCTAGAATTAAGGCTATATTCACATGTCACATCTCTGTTTAAAGTTTAGGATGGGGGCATGAATTTCCATGATAGTGAGAACTGAAATCTGAGAAAGTTGTTGGTAGTAGATACCAAGGACTTCAGAAAGCTAGAGCAGTTGAAACTAAAAAAGGATTTGTAAAAGTTCCTGCTTACTAAGGAGCATGAGTGACACTGGCTCTTTGAAATTGGTGGGTTTTTTTAATTGTATCCAAAGTTTGAGACAATACAATATTATAACATCACTTACTCTCTGTAATGATAATCCCCTGCATTTGACTTAAATATCTAAAAACTTTTTACGTAACAGCTTGAAATTAGTGACTATGTCAAACAGCTTTGGCGCTAAACTGATATATGGAAAAATTAAGTTCTATCTTTCATGTAAACTAGTGCAATCAGAGAAGTGGCTCATAATTAAAGATCAATGACCTGTTACAAAGTTGGGTATTTTTTAAACAGAGTTTGTAGTGTCATAGTAAAACATCAATCACTTTTTTTTTTAATTATTATCTATCAAGACTAAACATGTTGATAGTTCAGAAATTTAGCTGTCACTTCATTTTTTGTCAACACATGAAAAATATTGCCACTTCTCTCCTGAATCATTCAAAATGAAGATAATTGCAAAGAAATTATAACCATTAAAAACAAAACGGAAGGAACATGTAATGGAAGAATAATTTGAATATAAGGAGGTAAATTTTGGGAAACATTGATAATTTCAACGTGCTGCCATTTATCAGCTTAAAAAGTTTGAGTATTTCAGATAGAAAAATCTAGGGTGGTGCTATATTTTCTTTTTCTTTTCTTTTCTTTCCTTTTCTTTCCTTTTTTTTAACCTGTGGCTTGAAAGAAAGCAACAGTGAGAATGAATTTCATGCTAGTAGACACTTTTAAGACTAGATTTAGCTGCAGTCACATTAGCTTAGATAATGGGAGAATTTTTCTTCATTGAAAATGTTCCCTGTCGCTTAAGAAGAACTCGCTGAGGCAGCCTGCCATCTAGCTTTTTCACAGCAAAATAGGCTTGCAGACTGCAGATGAGAGACTCGGGAGCAGAGACAATTTTAACTTAGCCATCCCTAATTTATCTCAAGCTTTTTCAATTCATCTTCACTGCTCTATGCACACTGGAACACCAGATTGTCAACCCCTGGGAACAGACTGCAACCAGGGATCTAGAGAGCTGTCACATCCTGAGAAATATTTAAATTGTGCTGATTTTCTTCTGGAGTGCTGAGCAGAGGGAATGAAACTCTCCATCAAGTCATAGCTTTGCGGGCAATAGATCAGAGGATACTGCCAGTTTTTCTAATGGATTATTGTTACCGGGCAGGTTCTTCCTGAAGGTATGTAGTTACTCTCTCAATTCATTACCCACACTGATCATTCTCAGGTAATGATCTAATGAACTAGTAATCCAGATACATTAAGAAAAATGTTAAGTAATCTGTATTGATTGAATTATGGCACTTTATTGCAGCATGTTTGCAGGTAAAATAGTCTGTTCTACTTACTGTAGATCTCTTCTACCTACTGCCAAGTGCTTTGTCAGCAATCCCCTGAAGCAAAAAACAATCCCTAACCTTTAAAAAAAAATGCAAAAATCCATTGTGCTGCATGTAACACTGCCACAAGTAGATGCTGACTGCTCAGAGAATGTTGTTTTTCTGAAACAATGAATAATAAAGAGCAAAATCATACTTCTAATTAAAAATTTATTATAGGTGAGTATGTATTTAGCATAATATTTTCCAAACCTAGGTATGGGCAGAACTCCCCTTAAAGTACTACAAATTAACAGTGGAGTTAGATGTTTTTTTGTTTACTTTGATGTTCCACCCTTTTGCATGGGGAGTTAGGATATTTAATTCTGAAAATCTCTGATGTTAGATATGTAACAGAAGCCTGTTGTTGCATCTGTACTGCCAGAATCCAGGAGCTTCCTAGTAAAGCATCATATATCGCAACAGGGGTTTTAAAAACAAAATCTGTAAGAAGAATTTCTTGCTTTTTAAACTTTTGTGTGCAAATAGGAGTTAGAGCATCTGTCTCCTAATCTGAAATACTTACTGCGTGTCTGTCAGTGTAGCTTGTGGGGCAGACTGACCTAAAAATGAAAGATCTCCAAATTGCAGAAGCAGACAGACATTTTTGAAGTATTCCAAGCGCAGGAGTTGCTGCAAACATGGAAAAAGCACTGCCACATTCAAGTTAAAGTCCTGACCTTCTTTCATTCCTGAGTTGGCACTCTACCTGAGTACAAGCTCTGAGACTTGAACACAAAAAGACAGATGCATGGCTAAGAAAGAGTTAAGTCCTGGAAAAAACAAAACAAAACAAAACAAAACCAAAACCACCAAAGAAACAACTTACCTGTAGCTTCTTGTCCAGTGCACTTGCTGTGCTGTTGTCATGCTACCAAGAATAAATGATGTATGAGCTTGTGTATGGTGTACTTGACAGTGCAGTGGCTATGCTGAAACTGGATGTTTAGATCCAGGTGACAGAAGTTTGTCATCTTTTTTAAGGTACTGCTGGAAGAAAGTAATATGATCATAATAGGTAAAAAGGATAGGAAAAGAAGGAGATTTCAGAAGCCTATAAGGATTAAAGTCAGTAATCTGAGATAAGAACATTTTCTAGTGTGTTTATCTTCCTTTATTTATAGTATATAATATTTTTGGGGCATTAATAATAAATTAAGGCAGGATATGTTATTCCTGTATGCAACACCTGAAAGTTCTTTCCTCTAGAGCCTTGAAAAGGCTGAAAGAAAAAGACAAGAGATTGATTCTGTCCCATTTCCAATGAACTCCAATGAACTTCAATGAACATTTCCAAAGTACTTCCTTTCCTATGGACCTCAGAAAGAATGAAGCGAAAAGGCTTTCATTAAACTCTCCCTAGAGGCTCCTACCATCAGCAAACTGTTTTCTAAAGGAAGTATGCGCACTCGCTGTTTTTTTCTCTATCTCCCAAGCTTCTTGGTTAAATGTATAGAGCCTTCTTAAAATGCTTCTGGGATACCCATGGGTATCTCAGCATTTTGTGCAATCACTTACGAATGTCACAGCCTGAGATCGTAATATGGGCATTTCCTATAGGTTGCGCATACGAATATCTTAATTTTCCAGATCAGATTCCATTTTGTCTCCTTTGGGCCCAATTGTATGTTTTCTTTTAAATGATGGGTTACTTAAAACCATAATTAAATATAATTATTTCTGATATTTGGTGTTGGGGAGTAACCAACAGCAACATAACAATGTCTTTATCTTTTCTTCAAAGTAAGATGAAACCAAACACATTAAAACCAGATTTAAATGGGAGGGTTATATTAAGAGGAAATAAATGAAGATTAATATCCTTATGTTCTAATATTACTTTCACATTGTTATTTTTCATCTGCCATGGTGTGCAGTAATAGCTATGCCCCCTTCTCTTGATGGAGAAGTATGGTGTGCCCACATATTATGTCATTTTCATCTGGCACTTTCTACTTTTTAGGCCTTTTATGTAAATAACTAATACAAAATGTGGAAGGAAAAAAACTCAAGCACAAGTTGTTTGCTAGGGTATTAAACCTTTAAAGCATAGTCTTCTGCCTGTTCTGATTCCACTGGTATTGCTGTTCCACTGTTAGTTTGACATTCTTTCTTCTTTCCTATGTTAAAATTTTCCTTAAAAAAGGAAAGAAAGAAAGGTTACTTACAGAAGTTTATAGCAGTACAGCAAACTGACCTGTCTTGTTTAGATTCTTCAGCAGTCCTTAGCCAATACCACTTACCTCCTGTGTTCCACTGTGCTTGAGTAAGCAAGCATCAGAGTTGACCGTATTCATTCTTTGATATCACTTTAGGTTCCAGTCCTTTCTGTTCTGCTGTCTGCTAGACAAATCATAAAATCAAAAGATCAGTTTTGACCTTTTCTGCAATGCTCTTTGTTTTCCCTTGTGCTTATTTAACAGCTGTTTGAGGTTGGAGTTTATTCTTTCCCAGAGTGAGAGAAGGTACAGGTACTACATAATACTTGGTGAAAAAAGGCACCTTCTCACTTGTGTTATGTTCATCTTACTTCTTCCTTGTTTTATACTGCAGAATGTGTTTGTGGTAGCTAACCTAATTCTCTACAATAGATATAAATAACATCTCTTAAGGACTTTTGGGAAAAAAAAAAATTCATGACTGTTTGACTTTATCTGTTCTTTGAACTCTAACAGGTAACTACTGGAAAAAGAGCTTAGAAAAAGAAGGCCCTAGGGGCCTGGGTAACAATAGGATTTGCAAAACAAGAATGAATGCTTTCAGGCAAAAACTGGATGTTTCCAACATGAGGATGTGCTATGACCTTATTTATTTCTTCCCTTTACATGTCTTTCTAGCTTTCAGGACTGACTTGCCACTATTTACAGCATTTATGAAGTATATTCTTTTGTACCAAGTGTATCTTTTACACAGACCATTAGCTAGACAACACATTCAATTATGTAGTAATTCTGTTAAGACTTAAGTAGGTCTAATGACTACAGCAAATCTGTGTTTTCACACACATAATTTCACAATTTTGAGTTAGCAAGAGTGAAAAGATGGTTTCCCCTGAGAATCATATCTGATTATTGTAAAGCATGTCGAGAAATAGGGGTGGAAAGAAGATACAAAGCTAGTTCGCATTTGCACAGCTGTCATTTTAGCTGAAACATATTAGCACATTCTAAAACTGTGATCCAGCTTCTTAAACCATGGGATACCCTGCCTAGCTACAGGTACAAGTCAAAGGCCTCACATAGGTCTTGTTTTTATTTTCCAGTCCTTTATTTCAGTCATGCAGAATATCTGGAATTTTAGTAGACGCTGATACTTAAGCAACTGAGTAGATATTTCTTCATTTTTACATGAAGGGGAAAAAAAGAGAAAAAAAAAGTACCAGAATTCAGTTCTTCCTTACTCTGTTCCCATCTATTAAGAGAATTCAGTTGAAGTAATGACACATTTCTGGTTACTTATATCCTGCTAACAGGCAAAGTTTACAGCCCAAAGTATCTGATGTTCCTGTTGAAAGGTACATAGCCAAGATATATTTTAAGCAAAACATTTTGTTTTGCAAAGATTCCAAAGATTTGGGGGTTTTGTTGGGGTCCCCCTCCTCCCTCCCTCCAATGCACACCCCTCAGATTATATAAGACCACATTTGAAAACCTGTAATAACTACCCCTATCGCCTTTCTGGATAGCCCTAATTTTAGAGTAAGAAAACTTGAAGACTTTTAAGTATGTAGTTCAAAGATTATTTTAACTAAAGGTTTTGTTGTAGAGTTTAGTTTTCTTCCTCCTTTCTATGCAGTATAAAGTAAATATGCCTCAAAAAGTAAGAACGTTATACCCTTAATCTTTTCTTATGCTTTCTCTTTCTCTTGTCTGTTGCTGAGGGTGGAAGTTATTCCAGGGTTAGTATCTTCTTCTTTCAGTACATAAAAATAAGGTTCTCCGCAGTAGGTTTTTTCAGGTGCAATTAAAAATTGGTTTGTTTAGGGAGCTTCAATATTGCTTTTCTGTCTTCATGCAGTCATTACAATTGCTGTCTCACATAAAAAGACAAATAATATTCCTGAAGAAATTATAGTAGTATATCTTGTTCTGAATGTCATTTAATTTCCAGTTTACCTCTCCTTGCACTGCTGGAAGTCACTATATGGAAGCTAGTGGAATAAATGAGAGTAGAATAAGGCTCAGTAAGATTAAGTATCCCTGACTGCCCCTTTACATTAATCAGTGTGAAGTTCCCATCTCAAACTCAAAGTTATTAATAAGGCTTTGAAAGGCAGAATATTTGTTTGGACATAAAACGGCTTCTGTTTCCTTCTTGCAGCTATGGCTGAAGACTAGCAACACTTTTCAACTGTCTATAGCTTCTCTCATCTTGAAAGCTGCTGTGTCAGAATTTAAGGCACATCAACAAATTCTGTTCCAAAGAATTTTAAATAATTCCTGTCCACTTGTTGTTAATTTGATTCCCCAATTTTTTTTTTTTTTATTGTAAGGGTATGGAACATACGTATTTTATATGGGTGTTACTTGGGATAAACTTCTAAGATGTGCTGTCATTGCACATGCTTGATTTAAAAGAAATTCAAGTTCACATGTGACTACTTTCTGAGTAGCAATTAACATTAAGAAACCTTGGCAAGCATGCATATTTTCACATGAAGCAAGAAGCATTTCTAATTTGTGTTTTCAAACGTGTAGAACATTACTGTATAAGTAATGATGGAAGAGTTCTCTATAAAATCAAAGTACACTCTGAATCAAGGAGCTGATAATTGTTTCTAATTAAGCTTTACCTCCTTTCTCCAGTATTTCTTCTTATCCTTTTTGGTCAACTTTCATTTGTCAGGTTAAACTTTTCTGGTGCTGTATGACAGAAGTGAGAGAAACTCAAATGTAAGAGTTTCTACTTTATCAGGCTGTTATTTTTGAAGAAATATCAGGACAAAAATGCTTTCTCCAGCTGTTTGTTCATATACAGGGTAGGAGTAAAAGGCGTTAATAAGCTATTCTAGTTATCCCCTGCTTGTAAAGTCATGAAGAAAACACACATTGCCAAACAGAACAGATAAAAATAAAAAGCCAGGCTCACAAAATATTTAGATGCTCTAAGAAAAATATTTTGGTGCATTCTGTGTGTTACGCATTCCTAAGAGCATTTATGGATCTGTTGCAATCAATGTGCACAGCCCCAGAAACTTAGGGATGATTTCTAGCACTTTTTCTTAAGCAGTGTGTCCTGACAGCCAAGAGGGCAAATCGCATCTTGATGTGCATCAAACACAGCATAACCAGACAGTCAAAAGACATGTTTATCCCACTATATTCAACATTGGTGTGGTCTCACCTTGAGTACTACGGGCAGTTTAAATTAAAAAAGGATTAAAAATTTAAACCTTTCTTAAGGATTAAATTAAAAAAGGATGTGAAGGCCCTTGAATGCATCCAAATGAGGCCAACAAAGCTGCTGACAGGACTAGAAGAAATGTCCTCTGAAGAGTGGCTAAAGATTTTGGCCTTGTCTAGTTTGGAGAAGAGGAGGATGCGAGTTGACCTCACTGCTCTGTACAAGTTCTTGAGGAGAGGAAGTGAAGAGGGAGATATTGATCTCTTCTCCCTGCGATCCAGTTATAGGACACATGGGAATGGTTCAAAGCAATGCCAGGAAAGATTTAGACTGGACCTGAAGAAGCATGTCTTTACCAAGAGGGTGGTCAGACACTGGAACAGGCTTCCCAGAAAGGAGGGTGATGCCCCAAGCCTGGCAGTGTTTAAGATTTGGACAATGCCCTTAGTAACTTAATGATTTAAGTTTTGGTCATCCCTGAATTGGTCAGGCAGTTGGACTAGGTGATAGTTGTAGGTCCCTTCTGACTGAAATACTATTCTATTCTATTCTATTCTATTCTATTCTATTCTATTCTATTCTATTCTATTCTATTCCGTTCCGTTCCGTTCCGTTCCGTTCCGTTCCATTCCATTCCATTCCATTCCATTCTATTCTATTCTATTTTCTATTCTATTCTATTCTATTCTATTCATGATGAAGGAATGCAGAAATTATCTGATGACTGCACCTATTGGTGAGAAAGAAGAAATAAATGAATGGCAAAGCTATTGACTTTAACATCTTTGATTAAAATTGAAATAAGGGTAGTATAATGTTATTTTAGCTTTTCGATGGTGAACAAAACTATGCTAAATACATTTAACTTGAGATGTCATCTAAAGGAAGGCTGAAATCTGAATTCTTGTGCAAGGGAATGATTCAAAACTCAAGAACAGTGAAGGTGTAAGGTACGTCTATAAGGAATGCCTCCATTGGGGTTGTGACATAAAGGCTTCATATAAAATCAATTTGCCCCTTAAGATTTTAAGTTATCTTCAAGGTTGTGGTGAGAACTATGCAACTGATAAGGATCCAGTGATCTAAATGGCCATATCATATCTCAGCAGAAGCCAATATAGTAAATAGTGAAGTCACATTTGTCACATTTTGGATTCTACCACGCTTAAATAACAAACCATACTTGGAATGTAGTGAAGGAGGAAGCTGTATGCAACTCTCAGACTGTCTTGACTGATTGGTTGGTCTCTTATGTTAAATTGAATGTATTCTTGTATTTCTGAATAGAATTACTGTTTCCTGTACTTAAAGTGAAATTAAATGTATGTGCCAGAATATTTGCAACAAGTTTAAAGCATGTCTTGCTTCCTAAGCCAAGTGAATCACATTTCAAGACCACAGAAGACAAAGGACTGTATATATTTATGCGTATATATGACTCTGTTATTGTTATGATATTAATTATATGTATTGTTCTTAATATAGCATTGTGTAAAAACTATTACAAAAGTTTTTAAAAATCAAAATTAGGGATTTTAGAATTAGGCATGATGGAAAAACCAAGAAATAGTAACTCCTTGCACACTTAATAGCACTATTTGCAAGCAGCTAGTGTATTTGAAACCTATCTCCACTGAATGGTGCTTGAACTGATGAGTTAATTATTTTCTACAAAATCATTTTTTTCTATAGTGGTCAAAAATAGCATAATATTTAGTACATGGCCTTATATGCTATTTCATGTTACTTACATAAATGGACTCAGACTCTTTTGGACAAACATAAAACACAACATACATTCCTTTTGAGTGATAATACATATGTAGATAAGGAGGACACTTTAGTATAAAAGAAAATTTTCCCCTTCTCTAGATATCTCTGTATTGGCCACAGCCAGAAAAGTTTAAATGGCATACAATTTTATTTTGTTCTTATGCTGTCTTTGTGTATTTTAACAGTATTACTGTGCCATCACCAGCTTTCACATTTCACTTTAATACTTGCAAATGCAATTACAAACTATATATTGCAAACATCATAATTCTCCATGAAGATACCATGTGGAACTTAATCATTTACAAATCCATATCATTCCATTGGTTGCTTGTGTCAATTTACTATTATTAGAAGAAACAAAGTAGCAGGAACAAGAGCTGAATTCTTAATTGAACTTGAAATTACCTAGCCACGTACAAGTGTCAATGACATATTTTCTCATACTGATTTTGAGTAAATATTGGTGGACAACCATGTTGAAAGAGTTCAAATTCCATATCAAAAGCATCTCTGGATATCTGAAATGAAAGAGGGAGTATAAAATAAGAGATGGATAGAAACCCAGATAAACCTGTGAGCAGAACTGTTGAACACATGGCAACATTCCTTATAGTGTGTTGTTTCATAATGATCTTGGTAGAGAAAACTGCCAGGATATATGGGTTGAACCATAGAGAGCAAGCAATTATTATTTTGAGATCATAAAGATCACTTACTGGATGTGATGCTTTATTCAAAATAAACATATTGCAAACAATATATCTAATGGTATAAGAATGGCAGACTTCCAGGCCATGTTAGAGAAATAGTTGGCCTCTGTGTGCAATAGGGTAGCCTTCTAAGTACATGCAGATGAAATCTATTACTTTTTTTCTAGAAATAAAGGAGAAAAAAATATTCTGTATTGATAAAGCAGTAGGCAAGCTCAGTACCCAGGAAAGATGAAACAAAGTTCTCAAAAACTTCATCCATAATTCCATGCGGGAATCCGACCTTTTTTCTGAATAAAATCTGAAGGATGTTTTTACAAACCTTGTATTTGTATGAACTCATAAGGACAAAGTATTGATTTCTGATATCTTGAAACCTCCCAGCCTTAGGGGTATTTTAACTTAGCAAACAAATCTCTTCTTGTGAGTATCCCTTCTACCTATAATAGGAGTTTTGTACAAGACATTCACTAGCACTAGATCTTCTTTGCATTAGCTTTGTTCCATAGCCAGGGATCCCTGTCGGGATTACCTGTAGGTCCTTTACCTGCTCTGTGGTGAGGATATAAATGTTTCAGTATTGTCAAATTTTGTAACTGAATGTCAAAAATGTACAGCTGATATGCAGTATCACAGATACAAGGTATGATAGTAAACACCCATTTAGTTCAATGCCAAAATTGCATGTCAAAATTCTCACTTTTAAATGAAACCTGCCTTACCCATGAAATACACATACAAGAGCTGATACAGAGACCAATGCAATACTATGGAAGGCCTTAAGTGTTTTACGTTTTAGTTGTGCAGCTTTTTTAAAAAAAAAAAAAAGTAGTTAGCTGCACTACAAAACACTACTTCATCATCACATTAAAATTTATTTAGCTAAGAAATAGAAAAACATAATTTCTGAACTTTATTGGTTCATCATGCCAAATTGAAGTAGCTTCTAAATCTGAAATTTTATTCTTAGTGATTGAATTATTCATCCAAAACACTCTTAGTTTTTCAACAACTTAATACAAATTTACCATAGAGAATTTATAATATATATGCAGTGTTTTGACATGTTCTATTTTCAAGTGTATTATTTTCAGTACCAACAAGAAAAAATTATGTGTATTTCATAAACTATTAGTGAATGTCCTCTGCCTTTTTACTTCTTTAATACTCCATTATTACTTAAAAAGAAAAAAAAAACTGACCAAAGTAGACTTGCTTCTGATGTCATGTGACAGCATGTTTGTGAGTAGATACATATATTTAAAAATAAATAGATAGACCTTGACACTGAACTGGAATATTTAAACTTAATTTGAAAAATAGTTTGAAGATTTATAACATTTTTACATATACAATTAGAAAAACCTTTACCTTCTACAATTTTTGCATATAAACATTAAGAAACCTATCTGAAACATAAGGCGCTCTACCTAGCAATTTAAATACTGTTCAGCAGTGTTCTGCTCAGTATTCTTTTACTGGAGATAACTGGTTTGTATAATGGACTGTTAAAAGAGTATTTCTTCTACCTCCCAGAGTTCTCTACAATGGTTTATGAAAAAGTGCAAACAGACTATTCCGTAAACACACACATTATGCTTATGTGCCTGAATAATGATTTTTCTCAAAAGTGGTGGTGTGCTTCACCACATGTTTTTGGGAGCCAGGAATAAGACCCAGATACAATTTTCTGGATAACAATGTTTTCCTTTTCCATAGAAGCCCTCTTTGGTAAAAGACCGTAAGAAAGAATTTCTTACATATAGAATTATCTGTATCTTTAGTATAAAATTAATAAAATTCTAACTGGTCTATTTCAAGTAACACTTCTCTACCCGTTTTCCCTTCTCCTCCATATTCCCTCCATTTCTTCCTTGGACCATAACTCAACAACATAGACTATGTCAAAAATGCTGGGCTAAGCAGCCTCCTTCTCTCTAAATCTTTTTTTACCTCTAAGACAAGTTCTGCTTGTCTTATTGATATAGCAGAAAGGGATGTACAGCCAGTTAGATGGCTAACTAAACTGGAATATATATAAGAAAAAGTGTCTTTTTAAATATTTTTCTTTCCCATTTAAGCCATCATATTTCAGAAGCTCATGGGATAATTGCTTTGGAAACTTAGGCTGCTTTTTCAGCCTTTCTATTCATTATTCCTTTTTTTCTCACTATAGCAGATGTTTAAAGGGGCACTGGCTAAAAGCTCTGTTACCTTTGTAAGGGATTCTCCTGTTGAATACAAGGGTTAGCTGGCAGAAACAACAGTGAGGCATCACACCTCAGTTTTTAATGTAGTACTGTGTAACCAGGAGCACCCTCACTTTAGTAGCATGGAGGTCAGTGTGGACACTCTCCAGAAGCTGAGTAGATTATTGTTCAAATTTCTATGGAGTTCCATGTCACAGCTCAAATTGCTACTGATTCCTAAAACTAGTTCAAGTACCTGTGTTCTGCATTGCAGTCTCACTGTAGATATATACTTAGTACTGCACCTCCGTGATGATGTACCACTGTTACTGGGCCATTGCTTTCCAGATGAAACCTTAGAATGGGAGTGGTGAAGCAGCGTAAATGTGGCCTGCAACTTGCTTAGGGCTCTATTTACTGTACGGAGACAGGGACTGGTATTCTGGTCACTCTTGCCAGATTTACTGTACAGATTACAGCTGTAATCAACTGGTATATTTTTACTGAGCAAAATTAACTTTACGTTCCTTGCCCTGAAAGCACTCTGATCATACCACAATGTTGCATGAATATTTCTTGTTCAATAAGAGTTTGATTACTGAAGCAGTAGGTTCACTCATGGATTTAATGAAGACCAGTGCTGCTTAAAAGCCAAGTTGTGTGTTTTAGTAACACATACATTTATTGACTGACGTACGTACTGTTCACAGACTGTTGACACGTATAGTGAGTATTTTAATGAAATGAGTTTTTAAAATGTGGAAAGAATGCTAGCATGGTACTGTTTAATCAATTAGCAGAGAAGACAACAAAAATATCCTTGTCCTGTAGATACTTGACCCAATTGCTCCACATGCTTCTGTTGAGGCAGATGATGGATATTTAATATGAAATAGGTGCTCTGGTTTGTATGCTGAAATATTACTTCATTACTTAAAGAATGTTGTTACAGAACTAATATACTGCATTACTTTGTCATATTGTGTCACGTTGAATTGATTTACAATGTGAACTGTGTAACATGATGTGATGTCCTGTAACTTGCCATAATTTGACATAATACAATTTAGCAGGTCAGAAATGTAAAACAAACAAAACTTTGTTCATAATTAAATACATGCTGCTCATTTAAACATATGTGAACAGATTTTTTTTTTTTGCCAGAAAATAGAGTCGAAATATACTTCAAGTTGGGTATTTCCCTAGAAATATTCCCTAAACAACACAGTAGAATTGTTTAAGCAAAAGAATTCTTGCACCTGATAAATACTCAGTCTCGCTGAGAGTGGGTCTAAGGAACACCTTGAATAGATGCCATTTTCCTCAAAAGCCATCAGAATAAAGCACACTCAACTAGGATTTGGCTTTACAGTAATATTTTAGTGCAGTGCATGTCAACTTCATTTCCCATGTCACTAATAAAGGTGTGTTAATGATCAAGCTTAGGAAGAAAAAGTAGTTTTACATGTAGGAGTTGGTGCATTCATCTTATAGTTTTGTATCTGATCATTAAGTCAAGAGATTTATGCATAACATGGAGTCCATGTCAGCTAGAACTGACAGTGTCAGGCAGGTGTCACCTGCAGTATGAAAAGTTGATTGATAGAAAATTCATTACTTGATTAAGGGCTTAATTGTTTTGCTTACTCAATGTAACCTCTTATCACCCTCAGGCATTCTGTGGGGCATAAAGCCCTGGGGACTGCAGAGGAAGAAGATGAATGACACAGAAAAAAGACAGTTATTCCTTTTGTCTTTTTTTTTTTTTTTTGTATGCTGTCTGTATAAATGGGAGAAAAACAATTCTCAAAAAAAAGCAGGAGAAAATCCCACATGTTATTTCAAGTGATCTTTGGCTAAATTACTTTAGTAAGCTACAGGTATATGAAATAATCTCAAATTGAAATTCATGCTGAGCTTTCAGATGCAGCAATCTTCTAGTCTTGCTACAACACAAATCTTCATAATGGCCAATCAAAGAGTAATATATGAAAAAATACTAAATACTATCAATCTGTGACAAGGTTGTGCTTTTAAAGCTGTACTGTAAAAATGTATTCTTTATTTGAGATGTAATGATGAAAAATCCAACTTAACTTTATGATGGTTTCACACACAAATTGTTTAAAAGTACTGAGAATCTTAATACTACTCCTTTTGATATCTCTCACTGTATTTTAGAAGAGAGAGTTTCTGGAAGAAGCAAAGCATTTCAGAAACTTTTAATATTCAGATATATTTTGATTCTTCTATCTGTTCAATTAAGTAATTTCTAATAATTCAATGTTTTATAAAGTAAGATGTGTTAAAGCAAATTTTGGACCTTTTTCTTTAACAGCCCACAGATTGTCTTACTTATTTGGGATGAGCTAAAGTCACACTAGGCAAGAACCAGCTCCACTTTTTAAAAATATCTTGTCTAAGAAGCTGGTAATTTTGAAACTTCATACTTTGACATACATTTTGTACAAAACTGAGTCAGTCCCATAAACTCTCACAACAGCATTTTCTAATTAATGCCATTAGGGGGTACATGAAGGAAATGGACAGCCTTGTAACCTGTATGTTCTTCCAGATCTTTTTGAAGGATTGGTGGTGCAATGGCTTTAGTTTAGCCATAGCATGGCCCTGCTCTGAGTGAGGAAGTTAAGCCAAATATCCTTCAGATATCCTTCCTACCTAAATTAATCTATGATTCTGTCACCCTATGCAATAAAATTATTTGATCATGCACAGAGTTTTGAAAGAGTAGATATGCAAACAGGCAATATTGCAAAATTGCAGAACCACAGAATGACTGAGGTTGGCAAAGACCTCTGCAGATCATCTGGTCCAACACTCATGCTCAAAGCAGGATCAACTAGAGCAGGGCTTCATCCATCTGATTTTTTAATATCTTCAGGAATGGGGATGCTACAAAATCTATGGCAAATCCGCTCCTTAGTTTGATCATCCTCACAGTGACAAAGTTCTTTCTTACCTTTAAGAGGAATTTCCTGTATTTCAGCTTGTGCCCATTTCCTCTTGTCCAGGCACTAGATAACACTAAGAGTCTGTCTCTGTCTTCTTTACACCTCTCTTGAATGTAGATAAGATTCCCCCCACTGATCTTTCTTCTCCAGGCTGAACAGAACCAGCTTTCTCAGCCTCTCTCCATCTAAAAGATTCTTCAAGGCCTTAGTCACCTTTGTGGACTGTTACTGGACTTGCTCCAGTAAGTCCATATCTCTCTTGGACTGGGAGATACAGAACTGGACCCTACATTCCAGGTGTGTTTTGTCAGGGCTGAGGAGAGGGGAAGGATCACTTCCATCAACATGCTGGTAATGTTCTGCATAATGTGTCACAGGATGCCCTTGGACTTCCTTGCTGCAAGGGCGTATTGCTGGCTCATGGTCACCTTGTTCACCAGTGCCTCCAGGGCCTTGTCTGCGGGAGCTGATTCTTAGTCAGCTGGCCATCAGTGTGTACTGTTGCCTGATGTTCCTTCCTCCCCAGGTGCAGGGCTTGGCATTCCCTTTTGTGGAATTTCATGAGGCTCCTGTCTGCACTTTTCTCCAGGTTGTTGAGGTCCCTATGGAAGGTACTGCACCCATCTCATGCATCCTTGACACTCTGTCCAGCTTTGTATCATCCACAAACTTGTTGGAGGTACACTCTCTTCCATCGTCCAGCTCATTAATAAAGAAGTTAAAAATGTTTGGCCTTGCTGCTAGCCAGTAGTAACTGAAGGCACATCTAACCAGTACAGACCAAGGTGGATACATTTGTACGTCAGCTCATACTGAAAGGGGTGGAACATTCTCACACTTAACAAAAAAGATCTCGGCTTTTTTTTTTTTTTTTTTTTAAAAAAGAACATTGGGTTGTATCTTCATTCTCTGCATTTTGCCCATCTTTTCTCTGTTAGGTTTTTCAGTCTATGATAGTATGTCACATCTCTTAGAGAGTTCATTTAAGCTACTAAGTTCACTTGGAAATTTTATGGCATGATTGCCATTTTTCTCTGGTATCAGCCTTGCATAATCTACAACTGACTATTGCAAAGGAGTTCTACACCTGTTCTTTTCCCTGAAGTTTTTTTTTTCTTTTCTCCTTAACACAGAAAATTATTTTTGTATAATATTTGAAACTGTTTTGTAGAAAAAAAGTTATTTCCATGTAAAATTATATCCATAGTAGAGAAGCTATTAAACTCTTTGTTAGAAATGTATCAGAGGAATACATTTTTTGGTCTTACTGTACTGTTACACTGTTAATGTCTGTATACATAAGAAAGTATTTTTTCCCCAGAATGACTTCTATTAATTTGGATACAGCTCAAGAACCTTCTGAATTTAAATTCTTATCACCTCCTGGGTTCACAACAGCTTCCAAGTTCTTTTATTATCATTACTGAGCATTTTGAGAAAATGAGAATCCAATATTAATACTATGCCTAAATTGATGTTATTTGCTCAATATTTGTCGTAGCTGCTTCAATAATAGGAATCTCATTATTTTAAGCAATTCCTGAGTTTTTAAAGGACAGTATATTAGTCAGCCTATTATTTTTGATGATGACTAACTTTTTAAGACTCTTCCGGAACTTGAAAATGTTCACAGGATTCATAGAGTCAGTTTTCATTAACTGCATGCTATGGTATGAGAAAAAGCTGACAATGAAGATTAAACAAAACAACAACAACAAAAAAAAGAGAGGAAAAACAAGGAAAAAGAAGAAAAAGGAACCAACAAAATTATAACAATATTGCAGCCTAAAATAATTTTACCAGTATTGCACTGACCTGTTACATTTTTGTGCTTCAGTTATGTTTATAGACAATTCTATAACATGGAATTGTACAGAAGATCTCTGTTCCTACTTAGCAGAATCACAATGGTAGAAGCACTTAGGTTACATTTTGAAGTGTTTTGGCTCATTCAATATCCTAAAATGTAAATACTTAATTAGAAAAAGCAAAAATGGCACATTATCAGTTCTTCTGTGGTGCTAACAGATGGTTGAACTGCCTAGCCTGTTCATTCACAACATGAAGAAAGTTTGCAAAACAGATATAGCTGGGAGATTCCTGAAAGGAGCAGACTAGTTTTTCAGGTAGTAAGTCACAGGCAGGAGAAAGTAGTTTTCTGGGACTCCCAGGGGGTTACATGGAAACTTCCTTCCCTGTATACTGAAGAAAGTTGCTGGAATGGAAAGAATGAATCAAAGGGAAGACATTTCCTCCTTCAAACTGTTGGAGAGGGTAGAATGACTTCTCAGGTATTTTATTTAATGTCTCATCCAGGAGATCTAAGTTTCTTCTCTCTACAAATTTATTTTCTTCACTATAATTTTTTCTTCTGTGGTTTGATAAAACCTAATTGCAGAATTTACAAACTCTTTACTGTCTCTTGTCAAGCTTTATAAAGAAAAAAGAGGTGGTAGTGTGAATATGCTCATAAAAAGCTTGTGTCTGACTCATAATCCCATCTCAGATGCTTGCAAAATTATCTTTTATAGAGTATTTGTTCAGTGCTACTCAGGAAAAATCAAACTGTTTACATGGAACAGAATTTTAAGTAGTGCATGAACAGGAAACATTCTCCTGTCCTGTAAAGCTATCTGAAAAATGAAGTAACTGTTGTCTTCTACACTCAAATACAATAAAGGTAAAACGACTCCTTCAAAAGACTTCCAGTTGATGTGTCTTTAATCCGACCCATACAAAGCATCAGAAACTGTTGTTCAAATCCTTGTTAGTAGGAAACTCCGTGCATGGTTTCCAGGATTCACACAGAAGTGTGAATATTGACTTTGAGAGTAAAGTGTCTCTGCTTCAAAGTGAATAAAAATCCCATGTTTGTTATAAATTTAGTCTTGTTCCAAAAATTAATGGAAGGAATGTGCCAAAATATGCCTGTTTTAACATTAATTTATACTGTTAGATACATTTTAAAAGGTAACATAGATGGATAAGGGAACGTTAAAATGATGTTTTGGCAAGTTTGTGCATGTTTTGGCAAACAACAGTGACAACACCTTTGCCACTGAAAGAAAATCAGAGTATTTCAGGGCCAAAATGGTACAAAATCAGTACGTCTTTGTGCACAAAAGAGGATTATTTTTCCTCCATTTCTTTCAAACTAAAACTTTGAAGGGTCGAAGAGAGCTCGTTTTGCATTGCCTTTGTGCATGACTGTTTTTGATTTGTTAATATTTAAGTATTTAACAGTTGATGCTCAGGTTCTCAATGGAGAAAAGTAGCTATTTAAAGAAATTGATTCAGCCCATGGATTATGGATGTAGATCTTCAGAAATTTAAATGTCAGACTAGAAAATATGGCATAACTCCCACCCCCCACACTAAATTACCATGGTCAGGATTCAGTGAAGACAGATTGTTTAAAAGACTCAAGATTACAAGAGCAGTATGTTGTTAGGTGTAACTTTATAACCTCTACTAGTCTAAGAGATAACCTTATTTCCTCAGTTTCAATTGGCAAAACTACCTTAATTTCAAAATATTGGAAGAATAATTTTTTCTGTCTGAGGCAAGAATCAGTTTTTATGGGTAATCTATAAAGTAATAATTTCAGTGGAGAAATACTGCTGAAAAAAATAAGGTGTAAGTTTCCAGAATAAGCTACAGTCTTAGGTGTGGCTTTTTAAAGTGCAATTTCTTATTTGAAATTATCTCACTTTAAGATTAGGTCCAAGTACAGGACTGATACCTGTTAAAAAGTTTTTAAACAATGTGTGGTTCATATGGATGGACATAGCAAATACTTCTGCGATGTTTTGATGATCCTGAGAAATATCATTATGACTCAGATCTGAAGAATAATGAGTGAGTCTATTTTCAGAATTTTTTGAGACTAACTGTACTGACAATTAGATAAAAGCTTTCGCTATGTACAAGAAAATACAGGTTAAATTCATGTTGCTTTTATCTGTTGCTTGAATATTGAGTAGTTTGTGTCTGACTTTAAAGCAAAGTCTTGAATCTAAAGTGGTCTGTCCTTTTGGGTTTTTTCTCTTGACACAAAAATCTGGAGAAATGAACAGAAAGAGGAATTTTAAATTTTTAAACATAAAGTATGTCAAATATTTTTTAATGTATTATGATTCATTTTCTCAGTAAATGACTCAATGTTATGGGGACTTATTTATTTGTTTGTTTGTTTAATCTCCTTTC
>NW_010271262.1:53820-63592 GCF_000690775.1 Eurypyga helias
TTTTATTTTCATTGTAATGGTGTTCATTGTTATCTTTCCTCTTAACTTTCACACACAGCATTTTCTAAGTTACAAACAACTGCAATTTCCATGGAAATAACAAAATCTATGGGTTTTTTTTTTCCACAGCTTTGAAAACTGAACTATATGTAATTGATAAATAGATAAACAAACAGAATAATTTTATGAGAATATTTTTTCAAGATTCCTGAACCTAAAGCCAGGATTCAATGTGTTTTACTCTCAGTGAATGTAGTATCTACATCTTTATAACTAGTTTAAACCAGAGATTCCACAAATTCCTTAGCGATATGTTTGTGTTGAGTTCTTTCTTAATCAGATATGTCTCAGTGTTTCCCTGTAAGATTTTTCCATTGTTACGGTTTCCTAAGCATGATACCACTTCTTGTTTGCTAAGTAATTTTTTTTTTCATTCTGGTATATATTATCATTTTCACAATATGGAATTGTTTAATTCCCTGTAGTGAATACAATGTAATATGCTGCAAAACTATTGAAATAAACATTTAAAACAAGACAAGCCTGTCATATAATTCACAACAGACTGTTCTCACATTAAATTGTAGATCTTGTACTATTAGTCTGTGATGCTATCTATTTCTAATAGACTCCTGTGGTTAAAAAGTGCTGAAGAGAAAATTTAAATTTCAAGTTTTGAAGTATCTGGAATATGTGAAATTGAACTCTCCAACTAAAAGTTTTGAATCGAATTCTCCAAACCTAGGATTTCATGGTTTCCCTGACATCCTGACTAAAAAGATTATCCTAAATATTGGTTCCTTGCCTGAGAAAAGTGGGAAGTGTGAGTTTAAGTCTAAAAAAATAGCAAACATGCAAGTCCCAGATTTGCACTAACTAACACTGAAGTGAAATTTGAAAGAAATAAGAATTAAAATGGGGAGATTTTAAAATTATCTAATGAAAGTAGGTAATAACAGAAAGTGAAAAGAATTTACAGGAAAGATAATTAAAAAAAAAAAAAAGAAAAGACCACTATCTGTCCTGCCCATTTAGAACTCTTGAAAAAGAGTGATATACGAAAGAAATGTCAGAGTAATACAAGCAGATGAAAAAGCTTCCTGTATAGTCAGGAGACTCTAAGTTCATGAACCTGGAGGTAATGAAGAACAGATTTTAAACCGTTTTCTTTTTGTTGTCATCTGCAAAATTGGTTAGCAAAAGGGAGAAATAAAACTAGAATAACAAAAGTTCTTTCTGACTTTCATTCAGAAGAGTCTTATAAATTGGGTTAGCAGCTTCTTTGTTATGATTTTGAGTCTTGATACTTTGCTTAACAATAGATTAAAGACAGAAGGTATGAAAGGAAGAACCTGACTGGCCAAGAAAGTGTGACTGTGCTTGAGTTTATGGATCAGTTTAAACATGCATTAGAATGTCAAGTTGTCATTATCTTCAGGTTTTCTTTCCCCATCTTTTTCACTCTGTACCCATTCCTCTCCTTTATACTATATTTCTATTTTTCAAATGTACAGTAACTGAACTTAACAAAGGATTTTATGTGATTTCTGAGTCATTGTGAAGGTTTTGTTATAGCTACCCAAAATTTTCTATATGAAAGCCTTCATTAAAAAAAAAAAATAAAAAGAAAATCAAATAAAAGCCCCAGAAATGTGGGGAACAAGCTGAAGCATAATATTAATTTGGGTCAGATATTACTATTTAATGATAGACAGTCAGAAGAACTATCAATATTTGCAAGAAATGTAGGGGTTTCTGCTACAGTTTGCTGTTTTCTCATACCTGAATACAGGTAGTACAGGAAATTATTCTACAGATTGCACATCTACAAGTTGTACCTAGCAGTAGCTGATCCTTCATGTTTTAAGAAAATGTGAAAAGAAAATAAAATTTTCTAAGAGGAGCAGTTAAGTGCAACTGAGATTCTAGCACTACAAAGTTCTTGAATATTTGAAGCAATTGCTGTGGAATAATTTATCACTGCCTTGTTAATAAAAAGTAAAGAAATCGAGATTGGTATTTTGCTAGCCGGACTTAACCACGACAATACCATAATTAAATATGTTGAAGACCCCAGAGATCTTTTTCAAGAATTAAACATCTGAAATCATATCTGGAGAAGTCACCAAGACCCAGCACTTTTAACAGATGTTTTCTAATATTCATATTAAATTTTGGTTCTACAGTAATGTCAGTGTCAGATGTAGGTATATAAGGGCTGGGCATTTTAAAGAAGATAATCAAGAGCAAACAGGAATGAGAACTTTGAAGAAACATTTGAGCCTCAGGCTTGTTTTTCTTTTTAATAGTACTGTCAGTAATGCCACTATAATTAATGATGGATATGACTATTATTACCCTGACTATTTAAATTAAGTCAATTTAGACAAAAAATATAATTAAGAAGCAACTTTGTTATTATTATGTAGTAGGAAATCTCTGCTTTTATTGAGCCACCCAGGGCTGGATTCCAGAAAACCTTTGAAAACAGACTAAAAAAATAATTGAAATTATATTCAAAATCAAAAGTTTATAAAAAAAACTTTTATAAAAGTTAACTCCTTTCCTATAAAGGAGTTAACATCAACTGACAGTGACTGGTTTTGTCCAAAAAAATTCTGTCAAAATTTTAATTGTTAACAACAATTAAAAGTAGAATTTCAGTGTTCACTTATTTCTTATGATTAATTCCTTTTTTTGTCCTTATCCAAAGTGCTCTAAATGTCATTCTGCTGAGTGATGGCTACATGGCCCCTTGCACCTCACTCTGGGTTGGCAATCAGAGGACCTTGCACCTCACTCTGGGTTGGCAGAGGACCTTGAAGATAATCCTGATCGCACTGAGTCTTCCAAAAAATTTCCTGCCTGGTCTTACATTGCCAAAGTTCTGATTTCTGTTTGCCATTTAATGGGAAAGAGAAGACTACTCCTGATTTTCATCTTGCTGAAGGAAATCTTACATATCTGAAAACCTCAGTGAAGTATTTTGCAGACTACATTCTTGGTTGTAACAAGTTATTTAAAAGAAAGTGTTGTATAATTTCACTTTTCAGGTCACAGTGTACGATGACCTTGCAAGCTGTTTAACATGGAAATACTCGATATCTTTTCATGCTCTGGGCTACTTTCTTCTCCAGTAGTGACCCACAACAGTTTAAGGGTCTACTCACATAAAGTAGGATCTGTGCCCAGGTTATGCTTGGGTTTATTTCCCTGCAGTCATGTCCAGCCTTCTGCCGGACATGTTGTTTATCACTGCATTTAAGTTTTTGGTGTAGTTTTAATACCAATATATTGCTGCAAAGCACAGTGTTCATTTCAGAAACTAGTGTGGCTAATTCATATATGTTCCAAATACAAACTTTTTTCATAGTTATGCTTTAAAACCTTGACTGTGTGATCACTGCTGTGTCTTGTTCTTTGGTATTTGCTGTAAACTACACTTCTGCATTTGATAATGACATTTGAAAAAGAAACCAATCTAAGAGTACCCATTATATCTATGGAAATCCTGGACAATAAATCTTCGAAGCAGCTCTGTAAGTTTTACGGAGCTTTTGTGATCACACAGATACAGTATTTAATAATGTTAAACCTTTAGAGTCCAGAAAAAGCAAATGCACTACTTTTTGTTTGGTGGGTCTTTTTTCTGTAGTCTTAGTTTGCATGTTAGCAGCAGCAGAACAATTATGAGGTAGAGAGCTGAGGAATGCATAATAAGAGAAAGAAAGAGGAATTATTTACAGCATCCATTTTCACATAAAAATGATTTTTTCCTAGTAGTAATCAGAAATGTAAAAAAAACCCCCATGATTTTCAAAAGATACTGCTATGTTTTGTTTGATTATTATAAAGGAATTATAGGATGGGTAGGTTTCAGAGCAGGGATGTTCAGTTCATGTAATTTGATGGGCCTTCAAAGGGATTTATCAAAATCAGGCGAAACCTTACATATACACTGCCTTGACTCCCTTATATTTTGTCCTGCCAACTGTAATACTGCTAAATCCCCTACTTTCCATAGTGTCATTTTTTGTCTTTGATAAACTAATGGCACTCAGCATTGCTTAAAAGGCCAAAAGTGATTCTACTGACCCAGTGCGAAGTGGTGAGGTTCCTGATATCTGAAAATTTTCTGCATCCCTATGTCTTAATTTTCTATGTATCTGTCTTTCTATGTACGTCTCTCTCTTTCTCTTCTGATTGATCTGGATTGGTTTTTTCAAGAAGACATTAGTTAACATGATAGAAGGGTTGGAAATGAGTTTATTGATTTTGTATGTCTTTTGATACTTGAATTTTAGTGGCAATTCATGAGCTGCTCTGATGACAGGATAATGACAGTCTTGTGCCCTTTAGGGGGATAACCCTATAAATACATGAAATATCTTTTTGAAGGGAAATGATGCTTTTTTAATCTAGGAATAGATTCACATTTACCACTTAGGATACAGTTATTGCAGTATTCAAAATGAGATACCTTGGACTGACTCATAATGACTCACACTTCCCATAAAGAACATTATGGGGCTGTAGGCAAAGAGGGGCTGTGACAGAGGAAGACAGAGAAACCAATTTTGTTAGAAATGGGCATGTAGACAGATATGCAGGGAGTAATACTAAAACATTGTAGAAAATCTCAATGTGAGATTTTAAAGGATGGGAAGGTGCTTTTATTTTAAAGCAAAACTGATTTTACTTAATCACATTCACAGTCAAACAAACTCACAGGCACCATAATGTGCGTGTCTGTGGAGCAGGCAGGCTGACAAATATTTTAACTGCTTTTGAATGCCAAGTGAGTACGGAATCTGATAAATAAGTCTATTCTTGAAGAAGGAGAGGAGAGAATGCTAATCATATTCAAATAGATAAATAGTTGATACTTTTATGTCTAAACTCAAACATTATCAGTATTTCTTTTAAAAAGGGGGAAAAAAACCCCACTATGAGAGGAGCATAATTACAATCCTCAAAGAATACAGACCCAGTTCTGCTATAATTTTTTTTTAAGCAAAATATCAAATCCACCCTCATTAGCTTGTTCAATGTAATGTGTATACAGCAGTAAAGTGTATCATTTAAGTAAAAATCTGTTCCTGGCAAATTGACAAAAGTAATTTAGAAGATGTCTTTGTAATTATCTCAGCCTTGGTAAGCAGTGATATTTTACCCAAACACCATTTAGAAGCTAGGGGTTCTGAGCACTGTATTAGAACACTAAGAAGCTATATTAATAATGAGGGATCTTATAAATAGGTGAAGGAAAGAAACTGTGGTTTCAGGACAGAGCTGTCAAGGCTGGCAGAAAAGACATCCTGTGGAAGCACTGCTTCCTCAGCAAGGGAGTGTTCCTGTGCTCTGCCTGTAGATGACACCCAGTTTTGAAAAGGAATTTTGCTTGATTGAAGTGGGGGTTCCTTGCTGTGATCTATCACATGTTCTTGACACAGGTATTATCAGACAACTGCTTGCAATTGTAAGATGTGGTAGTAGTAAAATTATTAGTTCATTGAAATAACAAGCAAAACGCATTGTTTAAAACAGGTAGTTATCAGATTGCAGCTGAGGAGGTTGTCCTTTACTCAGTGAACATGCGCTGTGGTGTATGTTTGATAAGACTCTACAACTACAACAAAATACAATCAGTTATACTTCAGGCAGTAGAGTTTTATCTCCTTATATATTGCTAGCAGACTTGACCAAGTGCTCCTGTGTAAAGACGGACATGCTTTATTATGTGGAAGGCAACATCGTAACAACTGTCCTGCACCACCTAAGGAATATATTTATTAAATAGATGTTCAGTAAAGAAGGCCTTGAAATACACACTTTATCTCTGTGATTCAGTGCATAACTGGGACTTAAGTACACATTACGCAAGATAGTTCATCTAGATGCTAGCTTTTAAGAGGTAAATTTCCTATAGAATAGCATGCATGAAATGGAGACTTGTGGATATGCTTATGCTTAGCTTAGGTTCTTGATTATCTTTTAAATAACCATAATGACAGGAAAGTGTATTAAAAATTGTTTTACTATTTATCCTTCAAACTGATCAGCTGTCCTTTAGCTTTTCACATTTATAAACTTCGGCCCCTGAAAATGAGAATACTTGGTAAGTTTTAGCTTTTATCCACTTACATGTACAATTGTTCTCCTCAGCAGTATGTCTTCTCACAGTGTGTGTTCTCAGTTTTCTCCTTTGCTTTGCTTTCTGTTCTTCCTTCACCTATTTTCTATCAGCTTCTACTTTTTAACTGATTTTTTAAGAAAACAAATAAGAATATTGAAGAAAATTTTCCTTTTACTGCTTCTATTCAGGATTCACAGTAGATATAAAGATAAAATTTTTAACAATCACATCATCTAAGAAAATCAGATGCCAGAGGGCTAATCTGATGTTTTTCTGTACCTAGTGATGTAAAAGATGCTCCTGCTCATAACTGTCGTGAAGGGAGTGATTGTTTTTTTGCTGAGTAGAGAAGATACCTGCTAAGGTCTTTAAAATATCTGACTAAGTGCCTGAAGTTAGATGATGTGCATTCATCCTTCATCTGTTTCAAAACCAGCAACTAGGCATTGCACCTTCTTCTCAATCTTTACTGCTGAGTAAAAGAGTGGAGGGAGGGAGCCCAAACACTGAATCACAGATCATCCATTGCTTAACTGTTAAAAAATTCTTTGCATGTTTTTCATCCATATCAGATAGGTTTCACTGGGAGAATTGCCCTCAAGGTGTTCAGAGGAATATGGCAGAAACCAATCCCAGCAGGCTGTTTGGAGAAAACATCTGCATCGTTTGATTCCCTCCAACTTAGCCCCACTTTATCTCAGTGATCTCTTTCACATGGGTATGACATTAAATCACAAATCTGGACGGGCAACACTTACCTTCCGTCTTACATTGTAGAAACATCGTGTAACTGAGACATTCGAGACATTAAACTGAAAACAAACAAACAACTATACTGTATCTCAGAGCAACAGCTGTATCACCAAGCTGATGACACCAAGCCGAGTGGTGCAGCTGATATGCTTGAGGGAAGGGAAGCCATCCCAGAGGACCTTGACAGGGTTGAGCAGTGGTCCTATATGAACATCATGAAGTTCAACCAGGCCAAGTGCAAGGCTCTGCACATGGGTCAAGGCAATCCCCAATTATAATACAAGCTGGGGCATGAAAAGATTGAGAACAGCCCTGTGGAGAAGGTTTGGGGATACTGGCAGATGAAACATTTGACATAAGCCATACTTGCAGCCCAGAAAGCCATCTGTATCCTGGGCTGCATGAAAAGAAGCATGGCTAGCAGGTCAAGGGAGGTGATTACTCTCTTTTTCTCTGCTGGTGTGAGACCTCACCTGGAGTACTGCATTCAGCTCTGGGTTTCCCAATACAAGAAAGACATGGCCCTGTTAGAGAAAGTACAGAGGAGGGCTCAGAAAATGGTCAGAGGGCTGGAGTACCTCTCCTATGAAGAAAGGCTAAGAGAGTTGGGGTTGTTCAGCCTGAAGAGGCGGCTTTGGGCAGACCTTACTTTGGCTTTTAAATATATAAAGAGAGCTTAAAAAGATGATAGAGAAAGACATTTTACCAAGGCCTGTAGTGACAGGAAAAGGAGCAATGGTTTTAAATTTAAATAAGGTAAATTTAGAGTAGACATAAGGAAGAAATTTCTTATGCTGACGATTGTGGGATACTGGAAGAGGCTGCCCATAGAAGTTGTGGTTGTCCTATCCCTGGAAGTGTTCAAGGCCAGGTTGGAAGGGGCTTTAAGCAACCCAGTCCAGTGAAATATGTCCCTGCCCACATAAGGAAACTTGGACTAGATGATCTTTAAAGTCCCTTCCAGTGGTAAATGGTGTAGATATGAACAAGACACACTGCTTCCCTGGAAGCCAGAGAACAACACCTGATCTTGTTTTAGCTTATGAGTATAAACATGGGAGAAAAGTCTTTTCTTCCTTCCTTCAAAGATTCTTATTCAAACATTATTTAGACAAGTTGAGCTTTAGGTAAATTAATTTGCACAGGAAAATTTCTTATTATCACAGCACATACTAAAAAAAAACTTTCAGAGTTAAATCTCAGTTTAGGTTTACCCTATGCTGCAGAGTTGTCTTGGGATAGCTCTGTCTTCTAGTTTCACCTATATTTTAGATTAATTTAAATCAGAATTGACTAATAAAGAGCTTTTAAATATTTGTGTTTATGCATTTTAAAAGTAACATTTTTTCTTTCATTCTAACAATTTTGTGAAATTACTGAATTTTTGACAGAATATTTTAATATATTTAAGAGGTACTGAACTGTCGTAATTATTTTTTCTAACAACAGTATAAATATAACAGGAAAAAATATTTCAGCTTTCTGTAAGAAGGTTTTTTAGCCTAAGCAGAAAAATCCAGTGGGAAACTATTGAAGATTATAGGAATAAAGGGAACTTAGGAAGAATGGAATGACACCTAGTATGAGTAAAATAGAAGAAAGGAACCACAGTCTTGTCTTACAATAAAATAGCTTGTGGAGTACTTGTATTCACTTACTGTTAAAAAATGCCTTTACACTGGCAGAATAGACCCCTTGACTTGAGTCCTATGACTATAACATATTAAAATGATACCAGAATGTAATGGCTTTAAAATTGCAAATTTATCACGTGTATATTAATCTTTATGGATATAAGGATTGACTGAAAATATTTCATATTTGGACTAGAAAATTCTCATACCTAAACATTTTCCAGAGAGACAGATTCTAAGTTTTAACTGTAGCTGGGATTTTTTGTTTTGAGGGATCACATTATTTAATTATCATGCTATAGAAAAATATTGTTATGGATGATATGTAGAGTGTGTGATCCTTTTGATGTGGAAAGAAAGCAAAATATAAAATTATTTACACAGATAATGTACTGTAATATTAAAATGGTGAATGAGTCTCTACGTAATCTTAAAAAAAGTTAAATAAGAATGAGAAGACAGTATCTTATCTCCCTCACTCTGCTTTTCTGATTAATAAAAGCAGCTTACACTGGAGCTGTACTGTGTCCTGACCTTCTTTTTTAACCTGACACATACCTCCTGCATCTCTTCACACATAGTAACACTGTCCAGTGAGGTTTCACAACACTGCCAGCTTGATTTATTCCCTGCCAGTCCCTTCTCTGTATAAATGGTTCTGTTCAAAAACAACAACAATATCAATAAAGCCAGAAAAGCAAGTACTAAGTTTATGTCTTGGGGATTACCCATATGAACAATCCCATTGACTTACTGGATTTAGGACTCTGGAGTTTTTACTGTTATTACAGGAGGATCTGACCATGGAGAAAAAAGGAGATACTGATCTACCTGACATGAAAAGGTGAAAAATATGTGAAAGCATATGGCATGAAAGATTTTCCTCTAATCAGTATTCTTATTTAACTAAAGGTAGACTGATAATAAATCAAGGCTTAGGATAGAAAAATGAGAAAATTTAGGAAGACTGTCTAGTCTTTTTTCCATAGTAACATATTAAACCTGCAAATATCAGAGGAATTAAACATGTTATTTTGTGTGCTTGTTACGGAATTCCTAAATGGAGTAGAGATATCATCTTAAGACTTTTGTGATTTCAGCTAGTTTTTTACTCTACTTTTGGTATTGTATTTTCTGGACCTATGTACAGAATAGATTTACAAACCAAAGAAACTTTTTTTTTCATGTATACATAAAAGTATAAATATAAAAGTATTGTTATGCATAGATATATATAGGTATATAAATA
>NW_010271263.1:0-19296 GCF_000690775.1 Eurypyga helias
TTTAAGTCGCCCGCGGTTCCTCCCGGCCCCGCCCCAGTGACGTCACCCGCTCTCGCCGGGCCCGGGAACCCCTTGGCTCGGCTCAGTCGAGCGCCCAGCAGCCGCCGGAGCTGCGGGCACCGCCCCGTCCCGCGCTCTCTGAGCGGAGGGGACATTCGTCTGTTTAATGGGTTATTGTGTACTTCAGGAATACCTGATCTTCTGTAATCTCCAGCAGTTCAGTTCAGTCAGACCTTCCTCACAGGTAAAGTTTATAGATCTCCAGCCTTTTTCATCGCTTTCCCAATAGATTCATGTCTTTCTTAAAATATACTTTCTAAAAATGGGCTTAGTATTGTAGAAGGGGCTTTCCCAGTGCTCAGAGGGAAGGAGGAATTATTTCTCACATTTTCACACATTTTTCTACTAGTAAGTGTGTACATATCTTTTGATTTCATTTTATTTTCATAACAATAGGGTAGTTTTCACTCAGGTTGTTTCTGAGCTATGGTAACCCCTGAGGAGTTGCTGCTGGATGGTTTGATGCTTGTGTTTTATTTGTGAATTGGTTATTCCTGCTTTTGTGCAATGCTCTATACTTGTCCCTACTAAATTGCATCTTATTTTACTGTCACTTACTCAATTTCTCATTTTTAATTCTAATTCATTTGCTGATAGTCCTTCCCAGCGCTTTGTTAAATGCAGATTCAGTAAGTGTGCACTTCATTCTGCTGTACAAGGTGTTAATGGAAACACTAAATGAACCTGACCCAGGAGAAACCTCTGTGACACTCCATGCAGTTATTCTTTCGCTATGACAGTGAGACATTGATCAAGAATCAGAGAGGTCTAGGCTGGAAAGGACATCAGGAAATCATTTGATCTTCTGTTGCAAGCAGGGCCTTAGATTAGGTAATTCATGGATGTCTCAAGCCAAGCCTTCACTACTTCTAGTAATGGAGATTCTACCACTTCTCTCAGAAACGTATTCTAATACTTAATATGTTCCTACAAGGTAGAATTTTTTTGTTATATCCCTACAGAATTTCTCCTGAAGGCACTTGTGCCTTTCACCTTTTATTCTGTCTCCACGCATCCTTGTGAAGAGAGTATCTCTATATTTTCCATAGCTACCTTTTAGATAGAAAAGGGCTGTGATTAAGTTCCTCCTTGAGGGTTCTCTAGGTTGAACAAACACAATTCTTTCTTCAGCTGTCAAGTTCTCCAATATTATTGGTGGTCCTCCACTGTATCCGTTCTAATTTCTCAGTGTCTCAATCTGGAGGAACCACAAATGGACTATATTCCATAAGTAGCCTGAAAAGTTCCAAGTAGGGCTGAATAATCACACCCCTTCATCTACTGGCTCTGTTCTTACTGATACAACCCAGGACAGTTTGTCTGCTTTCCTGCCAAAGCACATTTCTGGGTTTTGTCCAGACAGAGTGAGCTATTCTGTGACTACACACATGGTCATGTCCAAAAGACCTGAGAACCTATGAGTACCAAAAGAAATTTTGAAAAACGATAATCAAAACTAATAACATGAAAAAATACTCATTAATTAGGATATATTAGGAAAAGGGAGAACAAAGAACTTGGAACATCTGAATGCTAAAGAACTGAGAATATAATGGAAACAAGAAAGCTGAGAGAAAAATGTTACTCCAAAAGCCATTAGCTTTGACTAATTTTATAGTAATCAAAGGATGTGGTGTTAGCTCTGCCTCTTACATAAAGCATGTCCAGTAAATAATTGCTGGTAAAACATATGACAATAATTTTAAAATATTAACAAATGATTTCTACAATTAGACTTAAGGTGTAACATTATTAAACAATTTCCATGCCTTTTTAAATACTACATTAGAAGTGTCTATGTTCATGACACCTTTTTTATACATTTTTTAGGATGGGGCAGAACTTCGTTGTCATATGTTTAGTTCACTTGTCTCCAAACTTTTTTGATCGAGCACCCATATCAGTAAGAAATTTTTCAGCACACTTCCCCAACATTTGTTTATTTATTTATAAGTTATATACATGTACTATGAAAGTTCTAATTTTTTCTTCTTGCAACACAGTGGATTATCTTGCACAGCCCCTGGGGATCACACACCCCTTAGCAGACCACTGGTTTACATCATATTTTGAAACTTGCTTTCAGAGCCACAACAATGGCTTTCTAACAGAGCTGTGTCTATCTTGAAATAAAATAAATTAAAATAAATTCTTTCCTCTTTAATTATTGCTTTGAAAAATGCTCTGGTGAGACAGTGACACATAGATGACTTTTGCTGAAACCTATTGTGATGTAACTTAGCTAAGAGATTTTCTCAGGAGTGTGAGGGCACCTACAATCCTTCCTGGTGTTGCCCAGCAACACCTGAGCAAATGAAAAAATGAGAGATTGTCTTAATCTGGAAAATTTCAGTGAGGGATATTTTTTCAATGTTAGTATTTGTTTATTGTTTCATATGCTCTTTATATATTACCTAGAGATCTATATTTTTAATTCCGTATTATTTTTATTATTCTGAAATGTGTCATTGCTCTACGGTGTGAGCAATAGAAATGATAAAACTTATGGTGAGACATGGTATCTCAATAAACCCATGTAGTATCATGAAGTAATTTCTGAATAGCAGCAGCTGTCAGATGTAAACTGATTTTTTTTTAAGAATTTATCTTTTTCTTTGCAACTAAAAATAGATAAGACTAAATTTCTAAAATATCACCTTTAACTCTTTTAAATTAAGGCATAGCCAAAATATACTCATTACTTTGCTATAGCAATCTTCTAGTATTCACAACCTTGTTAAATCTACAAAAGGTGAAGCTTTTATAAAAATTTTGTTATTATCTGCCAATTATTTTCATAATGAACACATATTTACAGGTAAGAGTTATCAGGAACAGAAAGCTTTTTTTCATACTTATAAAGGCTAAATTTTGCAAATGTTACTGACCATACAAGTTTAGTAAACCAAGTGGTTCATTAAAAAAGAAAAAAAAAAATTAAGACCACTTTTCTTTCTTTATTTGAAACTTCGAGGGAAAATGGAAAAAGTTGTGACTACTTGCTAGCTGGTAAGATTTTAGTCTATTCTGTGGTATGCTGAATTTACACTTTAGTGCAATTAATATATAAATTTGTTCTCTGCGTTTATATATAAACATACACATATATCTATGATGTTTTAAATATTTTGTATATAAAACCTGTGATGAAAACACCTTTGTAGCTATTCAGTGAAAAATATTGTTATTAAATTCATTATGCTATCTTTGTCTAATTGCTTAACATTTTTCCTGTTTAGACTCTTCTGAGTGAGTGGCCTTGATAACAGGTTTCTGAAAACCCAATTAAATTTTGACTTTATCTTTTAATTTAGAGAATTTTTGACGAAAATCTTAACAAGCTAAACTTTCTTCTTTTACACATAGAGCTGAGCCATTTGAACATATTTAGAGAGTGATTATATTTTTTACATGGACCGAATATCTTTAATCAGCTGCCCCATATCAAATGTGTCCCCTGTTTATATTTTTTCTCAGGATAGTGCATTACTACTTATTCTTTCACAGTTTTGGTAGTAGTGGCAGATTTTTTTGATTAAGTTAATACATATTTATATGACAAAATAAATGTTAATTTGTGTTAGTTTTACTATCTTTAGGATTAAAAACTGCAAATAAGAAAATTATCTCCTTTAATATTTTCTCTCTATTTGCTTTTATATGAGACCATGCTTAATTGTTTTCACTAAGTTTTATGCTCATTTAGAGTTTGTGACATACTTCCATATGCATAATTGTTGTTCATGATTTCTCAGTGTAGGCTTCTGTTAACTGTGGTTTTCACATTTTCTCCTTCAGGTAGAAAGCACAAGTATGCATTCATAGCATAAGTTTATATCTTTCAGCAAATATGTCATAATTACAAGGGAAATAAAGAAGTAGATGCATCAGGAAGCTAGATATTCTAAGTGTGTGAGGCAAGGATATATATTTTACAAAGGAAAAAACTTTACTGTAACCAGAGACTTTAAATTTCAAAAAATGATACTTGTTTTTAAATTTATACAGATGGATTTTTGTCTCCTATGGATCTGTAAAACTCCATGGCTCTCTATTTTAAATAAAAATATATAGAGAGGTTAAAGTTTAGGTACTGAAAATATATTATGTAGGTCAGTAGACATAATCTATAAAGAATATTTCTCCCTTCCCACCTTTGATCACAGTTTTCTGATACTCCAAAGTTATGATTACAGACTTGCGATGCTACACATAGCAAGCTTCATAATTGTGTCTTTTTATTATCATCTTTGCTTAGGTAAATTATTTGTCATATCATGTTGGTTGGTTTTGGTGTTTTTTTTTTCTTTCTTCACACGAATCTCAAATATAAAAATCATGTGAATCTCTGAAGTTAATAGCAAAACTCATAACAATTTCTGAAGAGCAGATTGGAGTATTGGAATGGCAAAAGCTTTCCCTCAGTAGCTGATTTCTGTCTCCCACAAAGAGCTGATTCCATGCTTATAAGAGAGTGAGGCCTTATGAGAGTTTTTTTGTCTGTTATATATAAAGTGAATGAATGATCCTTTTCCTGTGTTTAAGATGTGTCTGAAATCAAATCTGATACTGTAAGAAAATTTAAATTTTCCCTTCAAGTAAAGGTAGTGACTTAAAAATATAAACCCCTATTAACTTTAAATGGTAGATCATACATGTTGGTGTGTTGTAATTTGCTTCTAGAGGTGTAGTAAAATCCCTATTTTAGAAAAGTATTAAGCATAAAATATCAGTCTCATGTTTCTATTTCACTGAACTGTTACCACTGTCACTGAGTAAGTGAAGTACTGAGTGAGTTCAATGTGCATCTGTAACCATAATTTGTTAGTATAAATTTAATGTTTGTTTTTGTATTAGACATCTGTATCTCTATGTATTTCCAAACACCGTACAAAAATATTCAGAAGCACAGTCAGAAGCATTCTTCAGACACGAGTTATCTGCATAGGAAAGGTAAACTAATTTATGCCTTAATATCATTTTCAAAAAAGAAAGTAAATTCTTGCTGAATAATAATGAACCAAAGTCAGGACAGAAACCTCAAAAGACACAAGAGTAAGCTGGGAAGGAACTGTTCTGTTTCTTAATAATAATAACCATTAATTTCCTATTATTCATGTTTCTAATATTTCAGTTTCTTCAAAACACAGAAGCTCAGATTTTGACAAATGATTTGAGGCTAGCTTGTAGTGCCGTAATCTTGACTTGAAGCAGTAACAAGTTAATTTTGACAGACTTAGGCTCATGGTGAATGAATCTGAATGATCCAAAAGCCTGTGGAACTTCTATTCTTCGCTGTATTTTGGAAATAGATAGCCAGTCACCCATGCCGATTACCACTAACCAGTATCAAGATTGTATGTCAGGGTTCTCAAATAATTAAAATAAGTAGGGACAGATTCAAGAAGTCCAGGAATAGGTGTTATGTGATGTTACTTTACTCTTACATATATATATTTTTTTTTACAATTTTGCAACTTTTAGCTTATCTGTAAACTCATATTAAATAGTCTTCCTCACGTGAAGAGCTGTGTAAATCAATTGTCTGAGGCATTACTTCCAAAATCCAGTGTAAACAATTCATTTTTTTAATCTACTTTACTTACTCTTTGCAGTGTTGTAAGAATCAGCACAGAGCCATGAGAGACTGCTTAATTCAGAGGAGTTGTCAAGGAATGCCTTAAAAGATACAGGAAGAATTTATAATTTTCAAAAAATAAAACATAAAGTTTATGCAGACCACTTGTTATGTCTCTGAGAGATTTTTCTAATAATCAAAAAAAGCTAAACAAAAATCCATCTTAGTTTTACAAGTATATACTACATGCCTGTACCCTGCAGCACTTTACAGGTTGCAACAATTGAGAACAAATCTTCATGTGATTTAGACGAAATTAGAGACAGAGTCAGGGAACCTGTAATACTGACTGAGACAAAGACAACAGGAAATGGGCTAAAGCAAAAATAGGGATACTGAAAGAGAAAATAAAATACTGATGTTCAGAGGCAGAAATCAATTACTGGGTAAAGAAATCATGTAAGAATTCTTTTCCTTGTGTTTTACTGGCAAATTGTGGATTATAGAATTGAACATAAAATATTAGCATATTAGAATATTATATTGTTATATTATAGTAGAACATTACTTTCACTGCAGTTATTGCTGGACAGGTAGTACTTTAATATTCACCAAAAAAATACAGATGTGTTTTGTTCATCAGTCACTTGAGAAATGCAATGAGATCAATAGCTATGAAAACCCTAAAAGTGTACGCTTTTCTCCCTTTGCCTCCAAAGAAATTCAGTATTAGCTCATAATATTTTCACATTTTAAGTTGCTGTATGAGAAACCTTCCTAAACTGTAAATAAGCATAGCTAATAGCTTCATCATTTCAGCTTCTTATATTTCTAATTTCAAATGAATAAGAGATTCATATTTTAATCGTTCATATTTTCCCCCTTAATCAGACTTTACAAAACCAAATTATTGGTTTAATTTGTAATTTTTTTTTTTTCTTCTTGATTTCAAACTATGTACTGAAAGCAAATATCTGTTAGGAATATTTCAAATGAGTATTAATAATAGAAATCATGAGTCAAACACTTAGCTTTTATCAGGACTATTCCACTGTAGGATGACACAGCTTTCCTTTGAGTCTTCCTCTATATGTCTACCCTGAGCAAAGCCAGTAAACACAACTCAACTCTATCACAGCACAAGAAAAGGAAGTGTGCTTTATGTCCCAATTCTGCCCCAAAGGATGGACTCACATGTTCAGATGGAGCAGCAGATTGTGTCTAGAATACTGCTTTCCCCTTCTGACTTTTCTTCGCACACGCAGAGCTGCAAGAGTCATATAGTTTCTCATTAAAAGCATAGATGAAAAGCTGTGCTTGGCATCAGTCTCACTCATGATCTCAATGGCCTCAGTTACTGGTCATAAATGAGGAGCCTTCCTTTCACCTCCCACCTCTCCCCTTGTTTTCAAGCTTCTGGTGTGTCTTTGAACAGACTCTTCACCAGAGCATTGCTTCCTTGTGGGGTGAAAGTGGTGGTGGGTGGGTGGACATAGTGACATTCTTTCCAGATGTTAATGGGAGAGAAGGAACGAGTCTTCAGCCAGCAGCAGCTGAATCTTCCTGTGATCATAGTCAAATAAGCATGCTTTTCTATTTCACATAACTTAGTATGAATTTTTTTATTCAACTAAACAAGATGGTCTGTCAGCATGCAGAGAAGGTAATAATTTTATAGCTTCTGCAGTTTATTTGTGGTGTCGTAATAATCACTGGAGAAATAACATAAGCACATGTATAGATGAGGTTGCATGTCAGTTCCACAGACTCATATAGGAAAAGTTAACCAATAGTGCAAAGATCTGAATATCAAGGAATGAACAATAAAACTTCTATTGGCTGCAGCAGACTATGAATTTAGTGTCTTAAAAATGTCATTCTCAAGGAGAAAGGACACAGTTTATGCCCTTTATGTTATTTGTGATTTGAGATGTAACCTACGGTAAAGAAGGATATCAGGTTTTTTATTTAAGATATGGTATTATAAATAGCCATACAGACTTTGACTTGTAAATAAATGCCATTTATAGTCTTATAGACTAGATAACAATATTTTTTGTAACCTTTGCAAGTTTCCTTCAACATTTTCTATGCTTCAGCCATTGATTCAATGAGTTGCATGGTGGTTACAGCAGAAAAATTGCTGACATGTCATACACCAATACATATGCACAAAAAAATGCAGTGTGGTAAAAGAGATCTTTGTGTTCTACTGTGTAAACTCTTGTCTTTCAAAACATCGGTGAAGGTAATGACATAAGTTATTTTTTAAGTGTTATTTTGAAAATAAATAGAGCAGTTTCTTTTAATGTATTTACTCCAAATATATATATGTATTTAAAGATTAGTTTTGGACACAAGAGAAAGTATTTTTTACTTTGTCAGAACAACTGAACATTAATATTCTATTATCTTGTATGAGGTGGTTCTATTTTTGGACAGTGGTATTCTAATCCTTCACAGCTTGATTAATGCAAGTTAGAGGCTGGTTTTTGAATCTGTTACAGGTATTTTTTATGTGAATTAATAGGTAAACTTTCTTTTTGCAGTCAAGACTTGCGGATCCAATCTTCAGGGACCTGGAGGCACTTTCACATCACCCAATTTTCCATTCCAGTATGACAGCAATGCTCAGTGTGTGTGGGTAATCACAGCTATCAACACTAATAAGGTAAGTTTAAAATTCTATCTTTGCTTTATACAAAAGCATGTGTAGAATATGACATTTTTCGCTAATATGGTTTCTCTCTGCAGTCCAGCTGCTGTACTTAGTGCTTTGCAGACATTTCTAAGAAATAGCTGATATTAGATGGGTATAGACAGATGTTAAAATGTGGTGTTTCTCCTGAGTGTTTTGCTTTTTATAGGCCAAGTAGATGCCACCATGTTTTTATGTGATTCTCTAAATGAATTCCAGAAGAAACTTCACAATAGTATGAAGCAAAGACATGGACCAACTAATACTGTGTTGTAATCAGTTGAGCTGTTTTGTGTATAAGACTGTTTATATCGTATTTGGCCTTAGCCTGTGTGAGAAATCACCGAAGTTCATTCATTCAATTTTACTTCATGAAAGACTGTACAAAAGTACTAGGAGTTCTGATCACACCAGATGAGTCAAAGTAGAGCAATAAAGTTAAGTTATGACACCAGTTGTCTTTAAATTCAAGAGCCAGGCACTTGGCAGACATGGTTATATTCTGTTTGCAGGTGTACCATTTTATTTTAATGGAGTGTAATGGACTTGTTTAGATGAAAAAAAAAACAAACCTGCGCAGGAGTGTTTTATAAAAGACTATCAACACCTGTGTTTGCTGCTACAAGGGTATATTCTACTTCCTAATTTCTGTCTTATGTTGCCCTCTGTGTCACAATTAATTAATTAATTAATCAGAGGCTCCCAGAAGGCTTACCCCTTTATGCCTCAGTTTATTAACCAGGAAGCCAGAGGACCCAGGGAAAACCTGATGGCATTCCAGAAGCCATTTACCTACATTGTCGCCTTTCTCTCTTTAATCTTACAAAGTCCAGTATGGAAACTATCTTTAAGTTGCATTTTGGAAGAAGAAAAAAGGATATTTAATTAAGTAATTAAAATACTCATAATGAAGACAGTAGATTAGTTCAGGCGGGGAGGGGGAGGGAGGGTTGGTTGGTTGTTTTATCCTTGTTCTGGGGACTGCTGATCTAATTTATCCAAATTATAGATCATCAAAAATATGTCAAGAATCCTTAAAAGATGACGCAGTCTCTGTCCCACAGATGGGCACAAAGTTCAAAAGTAATATTCAAGATCCATTTCTCAGGCCAAAGGAGCTATATAATTTTATGTTTTTAATCAAAAAATCTTGCTGTTACTGAGCAAGAGTATGTCTGTGCACACCTAGAATTTCTAAGGCTTGAGGAAATGAAATACCACTCCAACATTTTGAAAAAGTGTTTTAAATGTCTTGAAAACCACCAGTGAGCTGTTGCATAGAAGGAATTTAAGAATTTTGGCCATATTTTGCATAAAATGTTTTCCATCCTTAAATGCAACAAGGGCATGTTTACATAACATAAAAAGCCAAATAACATTGTATATATTCTACAATGATAGAAGCAGAACTTTAAGCAGAACTTTAAGCTTGCAAACTGGTATGTAGCTACTGGAAAATCGCAGGTGACTGCAGGGTTAAGATATTATTGTTTTGAGGAGTGTTAAGGATGGATGTATTCAAGTCGTAATGCTACCTTCCTTCTCCCTCCCCACAAATTCACAACATGGCAACACAGTTTTACCTTCAAAAACTCAGAACTTTGTTTTGACCAGAAGTAGTTTTCATTGGAACATTCAGAAGCATTATTCCTCAGTATTATTATCCTTAAAAATTTCCAGTTTGTGCTTTTAAGGAACCCTGGTGGGTTGATCCTGGCTGGACACCAGGTGCCCACCGAAGTCATTCTATCACTTCCCCTCTTCAGCTGGACAGAGAGAAAATATAACAAAAAGCTCATGGGTTGGGATAAGGACAGAGACAGATCACTCACCAATTACCATCACAGACAGAGCAGACTTGACTTGGGGAAAAATTGATTTAATTTATTGCAAATCAAATCTGAGTAGGATCATCAGAGTAGGGTAATGAGAAAATGAAATCCTATCTTGAGGCAGATCCTGCCCCCTCACCCCCCTGCCCCTTCCCTTCTTCCCCAGCCCAACTTTGCTCACAATTTCTCCTTCCCTACCATGGTAAAAAGGGACAGGGGATTGGGGTTGAGGACAGTGCGTCACATGTTGTGTCTAGTGTTCCTTCCTCCTCCAGCAGAGGACTTCTCACCTCCCTCTTCAGGGAGAGGATTCCACATTCTTCCCCTGCTCCATCGTGGGGTCCCTCTCATGGGACATTGTTCTCCATTATCTTCTCCAATGTGAGTCCTTCCCACAGGCTGCAGTTTTTCACAAACTGCTCCAGTGTGGGTGCTTCCAATGGGATGCAGTCTTTCAGGAACAAACTGCTCCAGCATGGGTGCCCCATGGGGTCACAAAAAATCTGCTCTAGCGTAAGCTCCTCTCTCTCCACAGGTCCTGCCAGGAGCCTGCTCCAGCACAGGCTTCCCACTAGTTAAAAGCCTGCATCAGGCATCCCCCTGCTCTGGCATGGGGTCTTCTCCAGGCTGCAGGTGGGTCTCTGCTCCACCGTGATCCTCTATGGCTGCAGGGGCACAGCTGTCCTCTCACCATGGGCTGCAGGAGAACCTCTACTCCAGGACCTGGAGCACCTCGTTCTGCACCTTCTTCACCATCCTTGGTGTCTGCAGAGTTGTTGCTCTCACGTATTCTCCCATCTCTCTTCAGCTGCAGTTACTCTGTGCAGGTTTTCCCCCTGCTTCTCAAATATGTTATTACAGGGGCACTACCACCATCACTGATAGGCTTAGCCTAGGACCGGTCTGCCTTGGAGGCAGCTAGCATTGGCTCTGCTGGACACAGGGGAAGCTTCTAGCAGTTTCTCACAGAAAACAATCCTACAGTTTCCTCTACCAAAACTTTGCCACACAAACCCAACAGCACAACAGCAGCTGAGGGTGAGGAGTGAGAAAATGTGAGAGAAATAACTGCAGACACCAAGGTCAGAGAAGAAGGAGGAGAAGAGATGCTCCAGACAATAGAGCAGATTCTCCCACAGGTTGTTTTTCCTCATGTTGAGATGGAATTTCCTGCATTCCAATTTGTGCTTGTTGCCCCTTCTCTTGTCACTGAGTACCACTGGAAAGAGTCTGACGCCACCGTCTTGACCCTTTACATATTTATAAGCATTGATAAGATCTCCTCTCAGTCTTCTCCAGGCTAAACAGACCCAGCTCTGACAGCCTTTCCTCATGGTTAAATTGCTGTCCACCAGCAGTCCCAGGTCCTTCTGTGCAGAGATTAACAGAGTGTATTAGCCACTCTGCTCAGCTGTGTGTCGTCAGCAAACTTGCTGAGGGTACACTCTGTCCCCTCATCCAGGTCATTGATGAATATGTTGAACAAGACTGGGCCCAGTACTGCCCCCTGGGGAAAACTGCTAGTCACAGTCCTCCAGCTAGACTGTGCCCCTGATCACAGCCCTCTGACCTCTGCCATTCACCCAGTTCTCTGTTTACCTCACTGTCCACTCATCTAACCCACACTTCCTAACTTTACCTATGAGGATGTTATGGGAGACAGTGTCAAAAGCCTTGCTGAAGTCGAGTTAGACAATATCCACTGCTCTCCCTGCATCCACCAAGTCATGCCATCACAGGAGGCTAGCAGATTGGTCTAACATAATTTCCCCTTGGTGAATCCATGTTGACTACTCCTGATAACCTTCTCTTCCTCTAAATGCTTAGAGCTGACATCCAGGATGAGCTGTTCCATCACCTTTCCAGGGATGGAGGTGAGGCTGACTGGCCTGTAGTTTCCTGGGTCTACCTTCTTGCCCTTTTTGAAGGCTGGCATGAGGGCTTTCCTCCAGCCCTCATGCACCTCTGCTGTTCTCCATGACCTTTCAAAGATGAGGGACAGTAGCTTTGCAGTAACATCTGCCAGCTCCATCAGCACTCAAGGGGGCATTCCATCAAGGTCTATGGCTTTGTGGGTGTCAAGTTTGCATAGATGATCTCTAACCCAGCTCTCCTTGACTAAGGGAAGGTCTTCCTTTCTTCAGGCTCTCTTACTTCCAGGGTCTGGGATTCCTTAGGGCCGGCCTTAGCAGTAAAGACTGAAGCAAAGAAGGCATTCAGCAACTCTGCCTTCTCTGCATCCTCCATCCCCAGGGTGCCTACCTCATTCAACAGTAGGCCCACATTTTTCTTAGTCTTCCTTTTGCTATTGATGTACTTGAAGAAGCCGTTCTTATTGTCCTTGACAACCCTTGCCAGATTTAATTCCAACTGGACCTTAGCCTTCCTCATTGCATTTCTGCATACTCTAACATTCCTATATTCCTCTCAAGTGTCCAGTCTCTTTTTCTACATTCTGTAAACTTTCTTCTTCCATTCAAGTTTTTCCAGAATCTCCTTGATCACCCAAGCAGGTCTTCTGCCTCCATTGCCCGATTTCCTACTCATTGGAATGCATTGATCTTGAGCTTGGAGGAAATGGTGTCTGAATATTAACCAGGTCTCTTCCATCTCCTTTCCTTCTAGAGCCTTAGCCCATGGGTTCCCTGAACTCTGCCATGTCATGTTCACTGCAGCCAATGCTACCCCAGCCTTTTCATTCCCAAGTAGCCTTTCTTTGTCAGTACAAGGTCCATCAACGCACTTCTCCATATTTGTTCCTCCACCAACTGTGTCAAAAAGATATCATTGGTACTCTGCAGAAACCTCCTGGAATGCGTGTACTTGATTTTGCTGCCTTTCCAGCAAACAGCTGGGTGGTTAAAGTCCCCCAAGAGAACTATGGCCTCTGATTGTGACACTACTTCCAGCTGCCTGTAGAAGGCCTCATCAGCTTCCTCATCCTCATCAGGTGGCCTGTAATAAACACCCACGACAGTGAATCCCATATTCACCTGCCCCGTAATTCTTACCCGTAAGCTCTCAACTCATTCTTCATCCACTCTTAGGCAGAGCTTGATACATTCCAGTTCCTCTCTTACATAAAGAGTAACTCCACCACTTTGTCCCCGTGTCTTTCCTAAAAGGTATGTAGCCATTCAAGAAAATGATGTGTCTCTGTGGTACTCTAAAGGTGTAGCAGAATTTAAGGGTCTTTGCTTCAGCCTAAACGGTGATTCTCATGTTATTAACTCCTTTTGTCCATAGGAAACATTCTTGTGAATAACTACACAGAAATGAGAACAAGGTTTTTACAGTTTGAACTCCACTTCTTTATATCTTTCATATCTATTAAGGGAAATTATACTTGATTATCTTGTGAGATGTGGTATGAACCCATCAGTTAGGTTTTGGACAAGGCTATGAATTGCTGGTAATTTATTCTGATATTAGGTAATGGGATCTTGTAATTTTATGTTTACATTCTGAATATACTAAAAATTTTTCATGGCCTAATTCCCTTCCCCAGAAGCAGTGCATTTTTTTTACTACTTTTCTCTTAAAAATTTTAAACTTGTTTTCTTTTCATAGTTTCTGTATCAGATCAGATGCTTGAGCAATATTTCTTACCAATAAACAGCTGGAGATATCGTTTATAACTTTTTATGGTATCACATTTGGTTTATTCTGTCTCAGATGGGAACTCTATGCACAGGAAGCAGGTTGTGGGCTGAATTTTACAGTTATTTTAATTTTTCTCCAGACTAGGTTTCTTTTTCTAACGTCCTGTTATGACCTATTCTTCATGGGACTAGTAACATAGAGTAGGTTTATCCATAGACTCACAGCCTTTCTTAAAGGCAGAAAGCAGTTTGCAACCTCTGAGGTGTAAATAGAAGCCCAGAGAAGACGACTTATTTTATTTAGAGATATGTGTAGGAAAACCATAGGTAGAGGAAGCTAGTGATTTCTGATGGGCTTAACCAAAACAGCAATTTTTTATATATATATATTTAATCAACAGGTTTTTTTTTTTTTTTTCTGCACAATGGAGATCTGATTCACTTAATGTCAACTTGATAGGAAATAGAGAAAATAATTTTCTGTGAAAGCTGCTTCAATGTAAACCATGATAACTTTATCTACTTGGGGTTTTTTTAGTCTTTAAATTTCCCTGAACTAATTATTTGCAATATTTTATTTTATCAGAATAAACACTGTGTTGTTTGATTTAGTGTTTTTTCAAAACGTAGCAACCATCACAATTTGATGTTCTAAAACATGAAATGTCATTTTTTGAACTTAAAGAATTATCATCATGAAAACACTTTCATATTGTTATTACATTGCAAGATTTTCTGTGTTGTCTATCTGAATGACAAAACCTTGTCTTATATGTTTTTATTGCTTCCATAAATCAAATATCTACTGCTGCTTGTAGTGGCACGAATTCCACAGCTGTTCCTTGACCTTTTTCAGAAAATCTTTGTTGTTCATTTAAAAAAAAGCAGAATGACCGGTACACATGATAAAATTCCAGACAGTGAGGGAAAGCAAGCTGTTATCTGCTATTAATATGTATATCTTAGGAAAAATTACCTTTTTGACAGGGGGACTGAAATCACATGACAATTCTTCATTACAGGCATTCTTCAATTATGATGCTTCAACTGCTCTTGTATTTTGCCAATATAAGAATAGTAAATTTAATTCTTAGCTAATACCTAAACAAAGACAGGTTTATGGTATTCTCTACAATAAGATTAGTTTCTTGTAACCCTCTATTTTAGCTTAACAAAATTAATTGCTCTGGCAGGGGAGTTGGACTAGATGATCTCTAGAGGTCCCTTCCAAGCCCTACCACTCTGTGAATTAGTCTCATTGCTAATGAAGTAAGAAGATTGTTTCCAGCAGTATACCAAGGCATATTTGTTTATTTGTGTTTGTGTGGGGTTTTTATCTTCACATGCTTCCCTGTTGTTTTTTACAAGGTAAAGTTTGAAAATTGCACTATTTTCCTCATCTTCACTTTATATAAAGGGCTGTTGATTGTTAGTGAATGCCGTGGTTTGTTAGGGTTTTTCCCATATATAGTATTCAGAGGGCTAAACCAGAACTATTAGGCAGTAATTTCTAGATAATTGTTATCATAGCATAAGCATGCTAAAATCGGTTTAGGGCAAGAGAAATCCAAATAATGCTGAGAAGCTCATTGTCAGATCAGTGCAAATCCTGTGATTTTTTTACTAGTAATGGCAGTCATGCTGTTTGTTGTGCTACATTAGAACCTAGTTCATGTTGTCTGCTTAAAAAACATGTGGGAAAAGAAAATTGGAGTTGTGACTCGATTTTTGCCCTTCAAAAGCATGGGCTACAAAATTAATACTTTAAATTTTAACAACAAGCTAAAATATCAGTGAAGTCGAATTAAGGCTAAAGTTAACTGGAGTTCAAGTCTTATACTTGCTGTTGGTTGGTTGGTTGTTTTTCCTCATCCACAGTGACAGAAACACTGTGGAGAACATCAGTGCTAGAATGACAGCCTTTCTGACAGTTCTCAGACATATTCACACCACATATCGTTCTCCACCATGCATTAAAAAGGAGAAAAATACGCAAAGAGGCTCCTTTAAAAAAAACCCACAGGCTGTTTTCCAAAATTGTAAGGAAAATTTAAGTATATATGCTCAATTTTAAATTTAGGTGGATTGGGAAATGAGGTCCAGGTTCTGTTAATTTTACATGTCAGGAATTAAAAAACAAACAAAAGAAAACCACAAACAAAACCAAAACAGAAACCAAAACAAACAAAAAAACCCCCATGAATACATGTACTTTTTGTTTATCACCATCTAAATTTTACATTCAATTTCAAGCATAAAAGTATTCTTATTACCTGCATAAATGTATTCCTTAGAATATAGGTTTTAAAAATATAAGAATGAGAATACAGAAAAATCTTTATGTATTGCATTTTGAAATATTTTTAATAATGATTTATGTCTGAGAGTTGGTAGATGATCTTAGGTTGATTTTGACTTTTAAAAAAATTATTATTTTTGCTATTTTTTTTTGTGGATATCAAATATCTGTTAAGAGATCAGTAACCTGAAATTTGTGGTAATGGTGGAACCTACTGAAAATTTGACACCTGTTTTTACCTGCTGTAGTCCTTTACTTTCTGAGAAACTGTGGAAATAGTTCAAAATGTCAAGGAAATTCCTCACATGATTTTTTTCTGCAAGTCTGCAGAAGTTTAGTGAGGGAATAACTTACAACTATTATAGAATAGATATTAAATGTGGTTTTCATTTAATCACTCTATAATAAGATATTTTTAAATGTTTTACATTATCTTAAATTCTAATCTTCCCTTCCTCCTTCTTTTTGTCATAATGTTGCTTTTTTTTCTTCTACAAAAAATTTGTAACTCTTAATTTCTGAGTTTTTGAGCTTTTTGGGCCAAGCCAAAAATAAGCAAAACAAATTCAGCAAAACGCAAAGTGTGTACATTTGATTTGCCACAGCTGTGTTCTTTCGTTAACCGTGTCAAAACTTCAGTGGAACCTTTCCTAAGCTTGCTGTCAAGCCTAAACCCGTTTGCCGTCCATATTTATTCATGTTGGTGGTACAAATCTCAAGTAGGCTGGGTGCTTTAGCTTGAATTCAAACATTTCATGAAGCCTGTTTTGGTCAGGCCTGTTGGAACAAACTACATTGCAGCTGTTGTTACAAGCAAATGTCTGAAACTTGTCTTTTCCTAAGCTTGGTGCGAAGATGTATTGTGGGTGTTACCATCAATGAAATGCTTAGAAAATATAAGCATACTTAAGCTCACTTCTAACTATATATTTTAACCATAATCCTTTTTTTAATCCATGCAGATTAAAAAAGATGGTACTTTTTTATCAATAGGAGATAACATACTTTTATCCTATATGAAACTAGAAAGTGTAAAAGTATTTCAGTTCTGTTCAGAACATGTTCAATCTCTTTGTTCTGTTAGCTACACTATTGTTCAGTATTGTTCATGAACATTTTGATCCAGTTTAAAAAAAAAAAGTGATATTTCTTTTTTAACTGCAGTATATATATCTTAGAAATATATGTGGAGGGAAGGGAGATAGATTCCCTTGTATGCTCTTACTCTGCTGAGACTATTTCTAACACAGGAAGTTAGCAGGTTTGGTAGTGAAGGAATAGAATCAAGTGTTGAATGAGACAATTTGGAGTCAGGAGTTATATGCATGTTCTTTGGGTTAAGTGTTGGGGGAAAAACAGTAAAATGAGAGATGTGAAGCAAAACAGTGGATATGTTATGCAGTGGATATAAAGCTTGTCCTCACATCCTGCAGTGTGGCATAACATCACTTTCATTATGAAAGGAGGACAGGTCCTTTTTCTTAATTATTGTAGATTTTATCTTACTATTTTTCTGCTATTTCTGTCACTATAGGAGCAATGTTATACACTATCTATATATATAGGGGATGGATGAGAGATTGTACCTATTGCAATAAGACTAACAGGAGTAATTACTTCTGTTTCATCCATCAGCAATTTTAGATTCTAGGCATAACCTGAATTTCAGCTATTAACTGCACCTTTGATTAAAATTTAAGATAGAATTAAAGGCCAAATCCGAGTTTTAGTTCTGTTTGACTTTCTATCAGTTCCTCAAATTGGTCTAAGGTATCTCTCACACACTTTGAATGCAAATGTGTTTTCTTATTTGTACTTATGATGAATATGCACACTCAAGCTAGAACTATTAAAAAGATATATGCATATGACCCAGAGACTTCGAAAGTAAGTTTTGGTGCTTGCACTGTGAGCAACTGATATGTTTCAGTCTTTTTTGGTGAATTTTTGACACAGAGGCTTGTCACTTTCCTTCATAGTTGAACTTACTTGGTTGCTTTGTGAGTGATCTTTATAGTAAATTTTTCTGTTCAATATATACCTTTTTCTGATAGTTGACTGGGAAATGGAGGTGCTGGTAGTTTGTTTCTGTGTTTTTTGTATGAAATGATCCCTTTAAAGGTTCATGGTACTATTTTTTGTGGTTGGTTAACCCTGGCTGGCTGACAGCGGCCCACCCAGCTGCTCTATCACTCCCCTTCCTCAGCATGGCTGGGGGAATGAATGCAAATACAATGAAATGAAATAATACAATGAAAAATGTTACATGTTGAGATAAGGACAGGAAGATCACTCACTAGTTACCATCATTTGCAAGACAACATTGACTTGGGGGGAAATTAATTAATTTATTGCCAATCAAATTAGAGTAGAATAATAAGAAGAAATCTAAAACAACCCACCTCCTCCTCACCCCTCTCTTCTTCCTAGGCTCAACTTTGCTCCTGACTTCCCTGTTCTCCCTGTGTTGCTTGAAGGGAGGAGATAGAGAATTGGGGGCTGCAGTCAGTCTGTAAGGCTTTTTCTCTGCCACTCCTTCCTACTCACGCTCCTCTCCTGTTCCAGCATTGGGTTCCTCCCACAGGCTGCAGTTCTTCATGAACAGCTCCAGCATGCGTCTTTCCCATGGGGTGCAGTCCTTCAGGAGTGGACTGCTACAGCGTTGGCCCCCACAGGGCCACAGGCCCTACCAGGAGCCTACTCCAGTGCAGGCTTCCCACAGAGTGACAGCTTCCTTCAGGATACATCCACCTGCTCTGGTCTTCCTGTGGACCTACATGGGCTGTGGGGGGACAGCTTGCATCATCACCATGGTTTTTTCCACCTACCGTATGGGAATCTCTGCTCCAGTGTCTGAAGAACAGTCAGCATGGGACGCAGTGGTGGTGGCAGCTCCTGCCGCGGCTTAGTGCTCAATTGAGAGGAGCAGAGGGGTTCCTGGACCCCAGCAAGCAGAGAAGGAACAAGGCAGACCATGTGGTACTGGCAGCCCCTGCGAGAGCAGCTGAGGTCACCTGCGGGCAGTGCCAGCAGCAACCCAGGAGGATGAAAACCCTGCCCAGGGAGCGCAGCGAACAGGGTGTGGTGGGGCAGTTTGCATCACAGTTCACAGGCAGGGTGAGCAGGCAGGTCCCAGCAATGGTGACCACTCGGAGGAAAGCCACTGCTAGGAGGAACACAGAAACACGGACAGTGCTGCCACTCAGGGATGCCGCTGTCGAGGGCTG
>NW_010271263.1:19710-21005 GCF_000690775.1 Eurypyga helias
AAGCCACTGCTAGGAGGAACACAGAAACCCGGACAGTGCTGCCACTCAGGGATGCAGCTGTCCAGGTCTGTGGCTGCAGGGAGTGCCTGAGCCTGTCCCTCATACCTGAGGTCAGCAGAGATGTCCCCTGTGTGAGTTGTGAACAGGTCGATGATCTGCTCAGCTAAAGGAGGAATTGAAGAGGCTGAAGAGTATGAGGGAGTGTGGGAAGGAAAGAGACCCTCGCTTTACCAACCTACTACCCCAAAGAAAAAGGCAGCAGGTGAAGCGTACGCAGTTCACAGTTGATCCCATATCCTCTTGCCATTGGGCAGAGGGAAGGCACTTAAGAGAGGGAGCAGAATGGAAATGGGTCCCTGCTCAGCGAGGTAGGTGCATGCCTGCCTTCCCCTTCCCAGCTGCCCTTGCAGAATAGATACAGGGCTCTGGAACTTGAGAGCCAGGCAATTGCAGGGGAAGGTCCATCCAAGAAGCTGCATAGGACAACCCCATCAGCCCCACATGTTACGACTGCCTCCGTTTAAAAAAAAGGAGGAGGGTCATTGTTGTAGGTTCCCTTCTGAAAGGAACAGAGGGCCTGATATGCCAGCCAGACCCATCCCAGAGAGAAGTCTGCTGCTTGCCAGGGGCCCAGATTAGGGACATAACCAGGAAACTTCCTGGTCTGGTAAAACCCTCTGACTACTACCCACTATTGGTAATGCAGATGGGCAGTGATGAGCTCGAGGTGAGGAATCCAAAAGCCATCAAAAGAGACTTCAGGGTACTGGGGCAAAAGGTTGCAAGATCGGGAGCACAGGTAGTGGTGTCCTCCAACCTTTTAGCAGTAGGAAAAAATACTGAGAAACAGGAAAGCATATCTGGTCAACACAGGCTCAGAGGCTGGTGTGAACAGTGGGGCTTTGGGTTCTTTGAGCATGGGGAGGTTCATGTGGCACCAGGCCAGCTGGTATCAGATGGTGTGCAGATGTCTCAAAGGGGAAAAAGGATTCTTGCCCACAAATTGGCAGGGCTCATTGATAGGGCTTTAAACTAGGTTGGAGGGGGGAGGGGGGCAAAACCAGTAGGGACACTAAGAGATGCCCAGAGCCTGAAGAAGAATTATTGGAAACCAGAAAAATACCTGACAAACAAAACAGGGGAATTCTAGATGCTCCAGTCCGCAAGCCAACTTCATCAGGGGCCCACCTTAAATGCCTCTATGCGAACGCACAGAGCATGGGGAATAAACAAGAGGAGCTAGAGGCGTGCGCAAGCATGAAGAGCTATAATCTCATTGGCATCGTGGAGACGTG
>NW_010271263.1:21127-21825 GCF_000690775.1 Eurypyga helias
CTGCCTAGAAGGTCGCCACTCAGAGAGTGGTGGTCAATGGCTCCGTGTCTGAGTGAAGACTGGTAATGAGCAGCATTCCTCAGGCGGTGGTGTTGGGACCTGTGCTGTTTAACATCTTTGTCAGTGACATGGATGACGGCATTGAGTGCACCCTCAGCAAGTTTGCTGACAACGCCAAGCTGTGTGGCGCGGTCGACACACTGGAGGGAAGGGATGCCATCCAGAGGGACCTGGACAGGCTGGAGGGGTGGGCCACTGCCAACCTCATGGAGTTCAACAAGGCCAAGGGCAAGGTCCTGCACCTGGGTTGGGGCAATCCCAAGCACAAGTACAGGCTCGGTGGAGGGTGGATAGAGAGCAGCCCTGAGGGGAAGGACGTGGGAGTACTGGTGCACGAAAAGCTGAACATGAGCCGGCAGTGTGCGCTGGCAGCCCAGAAAGCCAACCATATGCTCAGCTTTATCAGAAGTGTGGCCAGAAGGTCGAGGGGAGGGGATTCTCCCCTGTACTCTGCTCTTGTGAGACCCCACCTGGAGTGCTGTGTCCAGCAGTGTAGCCCTCAACATAAGGAGGATATCGACCAGTTGGAGCAACTCCAGAGGAGGCCATGAAGATGACAGAGCGCTGGAGCACCTCTGCTATGGGGACAGGCTGAGAGAGTAGGGCTTGTTCAGCCTGGAGAAGAGAAGGCTCCGGGG
>NW_010271263.1:22077-31359 GCF_000690775.1 Eurypyga helias
GAAGGTGTCCCTGCCCACGGCAGGGGGGTTGGAACTAGATGATCTTTAAGGTCCCTTCCAACCCAAACCATTCTATGATTCTATGAACCTCTAACCCCTCCTTCTTTGCTGAGTGGTGTCTATGTAGTTGTTTCCCTTGCATATTATCATTCTTCTCCCTCAGCTGCTGTTGGGAAGCATTTTTTACCCTTTCTTAAAAATCTTATCGTAGAGACACTACCAAGGTCACTGATTTGTTCACCTTTGGCCAGTGGCAGGTCTGTCTTGGAGCCACCTGGAACTGTCTCTGTCTGAAATGGGGTCTGTTCTCACAGAAGCCATCCCTGCAGGCCTTCCATGCAACCAAAGCCTTGCCATGTGAACCCAATACATATTCTCAGTGCAGACCAAAGGAGAGGCTTGCAGCTGTATTTACTGAAACTCTATTTCTGTGTTTCTGTCCCCTGCAGGATGTGTAGCTGATCATTGGTTTAGGCTGACATCAGTTAGTGAGCTCTGTTTTCTTTTGGAACAGAAAATGACAGACTACTATGCTGCATGCAGAGATATCCCTTTAGGCTAAATGCTGGAAGAATGGAAGAGCAGGACCAGGGGCAAGTTAATTAGAAGTTTTCAGTCCCTTCCTCTGATTACGCTCATCTTGCTATCTAAGAACAATTTTTTTTTATTTCATATTTTTTCAACTCTGACACTGAACTTAATGTTATGAGGGAAGGATGATCATTATTTTTTTCATTGTTGTTTTATAGATTTGGGGGTTTTCTCCTACTTACACCTATTACTACATGTTTATAATGGTCTTGGGAAGTCATACTTTTTTAGGCTACCTGGAACACCATTGTCTCCTTACCTGAGGAGGAAAAAAAACCAGGGAAAAATAGCACAAAACTTCCAAAGTTTTCCTAACACCTTTGCTTGGAATGTGGCAAAATGGACAGATCAATTTTACTACAAAAATAGGTTTTGCAAAAACAGAAAATGGAATTAATGAATTATTATTTCTTTAAAGTTAATTTAAATACAGTGTTGTAAGGTTACTTTTGTTTACTTTAGATATGTTCTTAGATTCAAGTCTTACTTCAATAAGCTTTTGTTACTACCACTGGTGTATTAGCTTTTAATTTTAGCTCTTTTGATTTATTGGGTGACATTATTACTGAAGCATATTTCACCTCCTTAACATCAGAAGCTTAGCTAAATTGCTATAAAAACCTTTCAACCTTAAGATCGATGTTATCAAGGAGACATAGCATTAAGTGCTCAAATACCACTAAAATTAGTAAGGAAGTGATCCAAATAAAACAAATATTGAAAAAAGTATGTCCTATTCCTAAAAAGTACAAATGCTTCTATTAGGAGAAAGAAAAATATTAGAATGTTTATAGCTTTTATTGCTCTACAAACCCATGATTATCAGGAAGTGATATTCATCCATAATTTTATCAAGATGACATTGGAGAATGTTTTTCTAAGACATATGAAACATATTCACAAGTCTACATTAGACAGGAGGAACCAGAGTTGAGAGTTTGAAATATTAACAGTTGTCTGATCAGATGAATGGGCAGGTACTGTGCATTGCCTCTGTAGAAATGATGTTCCTGAGAAAAAGAAGTCCAAATGTTCTCATATATTGCCCCATAGTCTTTGTACATCTGGTGGATATACAGGTCAAACCTCATTAGTCACTTGCGTGCTTTTTTGAGAAAGCCAACAGATGCCAATGGACCTGATAGAGTGGGTCCAGAGGAGGGCCACAAAAATGATCAGAGAGCTGGAATAAGAAAGTTCTGCTGTGAAGAAAGGCTGAGTTGAGACTGCTCAGCCTGCAGAAGAGAAGGCTCCGGAGAGACCTTATTGAAGCCTTTTATCATATAAAGGGAGATTATAAGAAAGATGAAGAAAGACTTTTTATGAGGGCCTGTAGTGAGAGGGCAAGAGGTAATGGCTTTAAACTGAGAGTAGATTTTTGATTAGATATAAGGAAGTAATGTTTTAAAGTGAGGGTGATAAGAACAGGTTTCTTGAAGTTGTAGATGTCACATCATTGGAAGTGTTTGGGGTCAGATTGGATGAGACTCAGCAACCTGGTCTAGTGGAAGGTGTCCCTGCCCATGGCAGGGGGGTTGGAACTCGGTGACCTTTAAGGTCCCTTCCAGCCAAAGCCTTTCTAAGATTAGCTCTTATATTTATAAAGTACTTATGTATATACTTTTTAAAGATTTTTTGCTTAATTCAGTATTTATGCATGTCTTTAAAAAAACAGAAACCAAATCTCCTTTATTGGTTTTTGTAAACCTCAGTTTATTAGCATTTTGATCCCTGGTATACAACTTTTTGTTGAATATTAATGTTTTGAAAATTTTCAAAACTCTTTTCTCCTTTTTATTTACAGCTGCCTTTCTTGCCACTTTGAATTTTGGCAGCCTAAGGAAACAAATGTGATCTTAGTTCACCTGTGTCTAACTTCCTAATATGGATATACATTTATTTTAACCACATAGATAGGTGTTTCTCTAACCCAGAAGTTGTAATCAACTGCATCTTTTCTCCCCTTTCTTTAAAACCTACCATCCCTTTCTTGTATTCCTCATGCTACTATATCAAATGTCATGGCAGGAAAGTTGTGTTCAGCTATATGTAATAGAAAATAATTATCATGTTAGTCTCAACAGTCATCCCTGTCTCTTTCAGAACTGTAGTAAAGAAAACATGGATGGAAAACTTTATAGAAGAGAGAAACTTTATGTAGATCAGTGTCATCCTTTAGTCAACAGGTTAATTACCATGGTTGGTAGACTTTTTATTTTAAACTTTCTCTCCAGTTAATGAAGAGATATTAGTTTCACTACAGGTGTAAATCCTCATAAAATGATTACTTATACTAAGAGGAATGTCCAAAATAGGCAAGATTAATTTCTGTCCAAATAACTTATCTGTAGAAAAGCACTAGCTGTGAAGGTAGTAAGTGATCATATTTGAGCAGACGCCTACTGTTAAGTTTTTCAGTTTTAACAGAATCACAGAATTGTTGAGGTTGGAAGAAACCTCTTGTCCAGCCCTCCTGCTCAACCAGGGCCACCTAGAGATCTTTGCCCAGGACCATGTCCAGAAAACTTTTGAATATATCCCAGGAGGGCAACTCCACAACTGCTGTGGGTAGTCTCTGCCACAGCTTGGTCACCCTCATAGTAAAACATTGTTTTCTGATGTTCAGACAGAGCCTCTTGTGTTTCAGTTTGTGCCTATTGCCTTGGGCCTTGTCGCTGAACACCACGAAAAAGAGCTTGGCTCTGGCTCTCTCCTCTTTGCACTCTCCCTTCAGGTATTTATGTACATTCATAAGATTATAGATTGTTTTGTGTTGGAAAGAACCTTAAAGATCATCTAGCTCCAGTACCACTGCCATGGGTAAGGACATCTTCCACTAAGTTGCTCAAAGACTCATTCAGCCTGGCTTTGAACGCTTCCAGGGATGGGGCATCCATAATTTCTCTGGGCAACCTATTCCAATGCCTCGCAACCCTCTCTGTGAGGAATTTTTTCCTTTCCCCTTGTCCTGTCACTACAGGACCCTGTAAGGAGTCACCCTCCAGCTTTCTTGCAGCCCCTTCAGGTACTGGCAGGCTGCAGTAAGGTCTCCCTGGAGCCTTGTCTTCTCCAGGCTGAACAAACACAACTCTCTTAGACTATCTTGATGGGAGAAGTACTCCAGCCCTCTGGTCATCCTCGTGGCCTTCCTCTGGATGCACTCTAACAGGTCCATGCTGTTCTTATGTTGGGGGCCCAAATCTGAATGCAGTACTCTAGGTGGGCTCTCATGAGAGCTGAGTAGAGAGGGAGAATCACCTCCCTTGGCCTGCTTGCCATGCCTCTCTTGGTGCAGCTCAGGATACAGTTGTCTTTCTGGGCTGAAAGTGCACATTGCCAGGTCATGTTGTGCTTCTCATTTACTAGTCCTCTCTAAGCCTTTTGTTCTCCAGGCTGAACAGTCCTAGCACTATCTGTCTTTCCTCATAGGACAGATGCTTGAATCCCTTATTCGTTTTTGTGGCCCTTCACTGGAATCTCTACAGTATGCTCGAGTATCTCTTGTACTGGGGAGTACTCTACACCACATCTTACTACACCTGAGCAGATTGTAAGCATCACCTCCCTTGACCTCATGGCAATACTTTTTATAAGGGAGCTGAAGATACCATTTGCATTCTTTGTAGCAAAGGCACATTGGTGACTCATGTTCAATTTGGTGTCCACCAGGATACAATTCTGCGAAGCTGCTTTCTGCCTGTGTGATCCCCAGCATATTACTGGTCATGGGGTTGTTCCTCTCCAGGGACTGGACTTTGCAATTCACCATGTTGAACTTCATGATATTCCTGTTGCCCAGCCTCTTGAGTTCCCTCTGGATGGCAGCATGACCCTCTGGCGTGTCAGCTACTGCTTCTGCTTTCACGTTCTGGCAGAATCGCGAAGGGTACACTCAGCTTCCTTATCCAGATCACCAGTGAAGATGTTAAACAGGACTGGTCCCAGTATTGACCCTTGGCATACACCACCAGTTACTGGCCTTCAACTAGACTTTGTGCTATTGATCACCACCCTCTGACCCCTGACTTTCATTCAGTTTTCAGCCCACCTCACTGTCTGTTCACGCCCATACATCAACAGCTTGTCTACGAATATCTTATGGGAGACATTATCAAAGGGCTATGTAAAGTGCAGGTAGGCAATATCGACTGCCCTCCTGTTATGTACCAGGCTAGTCATTTCAACACAGAAGTTTAGCAGAGTTCATCAAGCATAGCTACATCATCTCTACTCCGGATGATGTTCTTGTCCTCAGTGTTCTTGGAAATGGTTCCCAGCATTAACCACTCCATAGTAGTATTAATGTTAAATGAAATTATACGTCGGTATAAATAATTTAAATTATACCTCAGTCTTAAATGATGGATTAAGTATATTTTTCTACTGAACCTATTCTTCTATAACTGAATATATAATAACACAATTCTTTTGATGGAGGGGCCTGTGATTCTGTGGAAAATTATGGAAGTAAAACCGATCAGTCAGACAGAAGCATTTCATTCACTTACTCCACCAGATGTAAATGCACATAATTTACTTACTGGGAAGTAGTCAGACATCCTCATCACAAAAGCAATTAACCATCCTGTGGGCACATGAGGATACATATATAAACAGGATACATTCTCTTTTCCTTGACTAGTTCGACTTCTATCAGTGAAGAAGACAACCAGAGAATTCCTTTTGATTGATGAGCAAAGGGTGGGCATGACATTATCAGCAGTCTACAGGTGGTTTTCTTTCTAGAATTAACAGTGAAAACTGATGAAAGCAGATATCTTGTGAATATGTTTCAGTGAGGTGGATTTCTTGCTGTTGCTAGTGTGTCTGGACCATTCATAATGTTTTTTTTGAAAGACAGTTTTTGCAGAAACAGATTTTTTTGTAGATCAATAATAGATTTTTTTGGTGTTAGAGGTGGACAGAGTTTTGAAGTCCAACCTTTCCCTCTCTTTTCATATTCTAGTACAAATGACATTCTCACAACCTGTTGAAGTTAGTTACTAACCAGTCATTTCCTTCAATGTCTAGATCAAAAATTTTATCTTCTTTTCTAGTAGTTGAATAAAAATAAGTGAAATTAACTTAATGTTAGGTATAATAACTTTTAGACGTATAATGAGAGAGCGTTTGCAAAGGTTAAGATATTTGATGTGAGATAATACATCAAAATCCATTCTGAAATAATTGCTTAGAGCTAAAAAATAAACCAATCCTCACAACACAGTGTTTTGTTTCACGCAACAAATGTTACATAATAACTTGTAATCTTGGGAACATGATAAACACAACGACTTAAGTAAAAGCCAATGTGTTTGCTTAATGATTTATTTACATTTGAGGATGCTATATTGATAGTTGATTTAAGGTGTGTAAGTATTATTTATTTTTGTTTGTTTGTAGAAGGCTTTGTTTACAAGGTAATTTCTTTTTTGTAGAATATTTATTTTTATTGGGGCTGCATAGGCTGATTAAATGTTGAGGCTGTATTCCTCTGATTAGTCGATCTTAGAAACTCTTCTTGTGAATGCAAGCCAACACAATACAGGTCATACTTCTATGCCAACAGAAAACCATACCATGAAAAATAAAAATATAATCTGTTCATGGTGATGTTTTTATATGCTATCCTTCCATTTTAGGAAATACTTCCCAATAGTATTTGTTCTTATGATGAGAAAAGACTATACGTTTGTTTTAAATTATTGTGTCCCCAAAGTAAATAATTCTAAATGACCTTTACAAATAGCTGATAGCAGGATTAACGTCTACGGAAAAATGACATTTAGCATCAAAATTAGAGTTAAAAAAAACAGACCAGAACAAAGTAAAATCTCTTTAAATAAAGACATTAAAGAAATTACATAATGTGTTTACCAATGGCTCTGCAAAGCAGAATACTATCGCTAGTATTCAGGTGACTGGCAACCACTGATATATAGTACTCTGGGATAACTGTGTCTGGTCTTCAAGTACCATCCCAAAAGAACACAGTTCTCCCGAAGATCCTGTATCTGCCAGGTTTGTATAGATTTTTTGGCTGCTTTACAGCATCTCAGATGGTACTACTTAAATATATTTATGTGAGTGAATTTCATTTTAGATGTTCACAGTGTAGAAATCCATATATAAAAGCTTTGTCTCACTTTATAGTCAAGGAAGAGAAATAGGTGCTTCTAAGCTATACTTGATCTAGTATGTTATCCACTTTTTGATGGAATAGATTATGCTCTGGACGTGTTTTTTGACTGGTTATTAAGAAGCCTACATCAAATATAGATGTTTGCACTGTAGATGTCTGCAGTTAAGTATGATGAATCCTACTGCCAACAAATGGATTCAGCTATATAGAAGGAACTTTCCAGTTCACCTTGTGAGTATTTATCTCCTGGAACGGTCTTACAGTTTTGTGTGTCACCTGCATTTTTCTACAATGTTTTATAAATCTTTAAGTTTTCTCTCTTCTTTTCCTCCCCCTCTCCGCCTTTTCTCATCTACTCTGATACTCAAAGATTAAAATAAATTTGAAAGGGCTGAAGTGCTTTGTATTTGGGCTGTTTCATTTTGAGTTGTGTTTTGTTCATGTAATCGTTGACTCCAAAGAGCCAATTAAATTATTTTTATGTTACATAGATGCTATCAGTTCTTGGATATTTTGAATTATTGAATCATATGCAATGTGCAGCAAAATAATATGTAATAATATTGCGTTCTTAGCTGGATGTTTGAATTCAGTGTTTTTCCTTATTGATATTATCTAAGATGTAGCTCTTGTAAGCTATATTTTAGCTTAATTTTTAAGTACTCTTCTTATGAGAAAAGATTCATAACATCTGTAGAAACTTCATTAAATTTTGATAAATTTTGTGGAGTGAAAACATTACACCTGAAAATATTTTTAGGCAAGTTTATACTGAAACTTTAGGATAACAGATGCACATACTTAAATACATACAACTTTAAGTCTTTGCACTTCCCCTTCAAAAGGAGTTCTGAAGAACTTATAGTTGCTTCTGTTACACGCCATTCTCTTGTGTATGTTTTGAAATTTTAAAAAGTTGAGTACCTCACCTGGAACACTACTTTTCTTCAAAAATCTTCAGGGAACAAGTTCTGTCAGGAACTGACAGTGATATCGAACAACTGTCTGGAAAGATTGCTATCTGGAACATACCCTCCCAAGCATGTTCTCTCTCTGAAGACTTCTAGGAAGTTCCCAAGTTAGCCATTAACTTTATTGTAACGTCGTCTTCTGTGTTACTTCTGAGCTCGATAACTGTCTACAGAGTTTTGCCCAAGGAGTGGGTTCCAAAGAATATATTCCAAGGCACAGAAAGGAAGTATGTCTCTGAAATTTGTTAGAAATTAGACCTCTGCTCTCATTTCTTCCTTTGTAAAAGTTCTTGAAGAATTATTACAGACCAAAGTACGCTGATTTCCATAAAGTTATGATTCAAATACGACCTCTTTTTTGTATAGCTTGGATGATAATCATTAGTACTACCACCTTTTTTTTTTTTTTTAATTTGGTGCTGGGTTTATAAATTTAATATAACAATTGTAAGTTGGGGTTTTTTTTGTTTGTTTTTAATTGCTTCAGGGTTTATATATAGCAAAAACAGACCAAGATGTAGAAAGACTATTGCCTGCCTTTTAGCTACTGCATAGTTGTTTCTGAAAAAGAAGAGGACACTAATTATTATATTACCTAATTTTAAGTGAAAATATACTTCTCAGTTGTAAAGTCATACAGATACATATCCAGTACTATTATTTGATTAACAGTGTGTGAAATGATAGATCATGACTGTGGTGGTAAGCTGTCTCAGCTGGAATTCTGCGTCTTTGAAATTTTCCTCTGGGGCCTGCCTTCCAGAACCCAGTTTTGATAGTATCATACTTCTATCCAGAATCTTGTAGTTCAAGCAAATCACTGGTGAAATATTTTTGTTCATAGTATTGTTCCCTGAAATTGTACCTGACAGTTTGAAAACATTTTTGGTCTCTCTGCACTTTTTTCACCAGTTTTAAATGCGAGTGTGACATTGAGCATAAATACAATAAGTACATAAATAAATTTAAAATATGATCACTGTTGATATGATCCATTGCTTCTATTGATCTATATATAATTTATGTTAATGATGCTTATATTTTGCTCTTGGGAACTGGGAAAAATGAACTATTTGAATGTACAGATCAAGAATACCTGTCCCTGTGCTTTTGATGACTCTGCATCTACTAACCAGATCAATACCACAATTTAACAATGCTGATCTGGTTTAAAAATATGTGGAATATAGTAATAAATCAGCACAGTTTTCCCTGAAGTGTTTTATTTTTACAAACAAGAGCAGACTAAAATGTAAAATTACCCTGAAGTTTTACTCTAAAGTTAAACTGATTCAAGCATGACACCTACCTTTGGTCTGCCATTTACAGATTTTTCAGAAAACAAACAAACAAACAAAACCCCAAACAAACAAAAAAAGGACAATATTAGGTGACTGGTAAAAGCAAAATTTTTGGCAAATTTATTACAAAGGTTTAAGTTATTTACTCCTCTTACCTAAATCTCAGTTTTTATTTTGAAAATTTCCAGCATGTTTAACTTTAAATACTGATCTAATCAAAATAACTTCTCAGTATTCTAAAGGGAATAATCAATACAGGCTGGAGAGGTGGGCCACT
>NW_010271264.1:0-40860 GCF_000690775.1 Eurypyga helias
TGATTCTATGATTTCTATCACCTCCTTAGTGACACCGTAATTTTTGAGAGATGGCAAGAAACTGGTGAGAGTAGGTGGTGTCTTTTTGTAGTGCAATAGATCACAGAAATAATGTGTCACTCAAGTGAGGAAAATGCTGATGGAAAAGGTAGAGCATTTTCTTGGTGAAGACAGTATTGGAAGTGGGTGAATATGCAAATTAAACTGCAGATTCAAATGATAACAAAGAATAACAACCATATAAAGCTGGATAAAGAAAAGACCCCTTTTTTAAGAACTTTAATCTCAGGTTGTAACAAGTTCTGATGTTAAATTGGCTGCCTTGAGCTGTAGCCTGGAAGCTCAAGATGCCGAGGAGCTGGAAACCTGGGAGAAGAGGAAGTTGTGTAATCTTCCTCCCCTGCCTTGAACTAGAGACTGAGCTTGTTAATGAAGCACAATTAGGCTAATAACTACGCCTGTAGAAAAATATGTTCTGGGGTTGGGGTTTTTTGTTTGTTTGGGGTTTATTTTTTGTGTATGTGCATAGTGAAGTGTGTGGTTAAACTTTGCAGTGATTTGGACAGCTGCTGTTTGAGAAGTAGGGTTTGCTCAGGGCAACGTATGTTTAGTAATACCCACGGTAATCTATTTCTTGTACCCTTGTTTTTACTTCTCCAAATAACCTGTAAGTAAATAGCGTTCTCTAAATCCAGGCTGCTAGGCACAGCAGTCATGTTAACTAATTCTGGGTGTCTGACTGTTTCCTGCAAGAGATCGGAGAGCTCTTGAGGGTTTTGCAGGAGGTTTGTTCTTGCAAGGAGCAAGCTAAAAGAAAAAACTCCCTGTTAAGGTTTGGTGCCAAAAGGCTGGGTGATGTAATTACTCCTTTCTGATTTATATTTGGATAAGAATTTCTAGTCCTGCCCTCTCCCTGTGATACAGAGGTATCTCAGGGAATAACAGCCTCCCTTTCCATGAGACTGGTGGTATTGTTGGGCTTGTTACATAGGGAACGAAGAACTCATTCTTGTAAAAAATAAAGTAAGGAGTGTTGCCTTTGGAAACTAAATATTGCTTTTAGGAAATAGGGGGAAAAAAAAGCTTGACTCTGCTTTTATGGTTCTTTTGGATTCTAATTCATTGTACTTCCTAAGAATGCTGAAGAACACTGAGCATTTTGGTGTCAGTCACTGGAAATAAGTTTCAGGTGTAGTCTTACATCTCTGTGACAGTACAGAAGTGGTGCCACATACAACAGACTTCCACTGCGTTAGTTTTATTTTGGATGGGGTGTGTGCCTGTATTTTAAAGATTGCCACCTCATTCAAGGGCTCTTCTTCATGAAATAAAGTTGGTACAATGGTGGATGTGTTTTCTGTTTTAGTGAAGGATGCCGAGGAGACAGTTTAGGCACTTTCTGGAGTCAGTACCTAAGCAACCTGCTTCCCTCTAGGGAGGACTTTCTGTTTTGACCCTCTTCTGGAGGGGAGTACTAAACCCCTAAGGGCAGGGTGGAAATGAAGGTGGTAGGTAGTAGATCTTTCTTAAGCAACAGGAAAGCAAAGGCAGCCTACGCCCTACCTGTACCTGATTTGAAGGGTAACCTTGTATGTGCATATTTGTATGTACAGGATGTTCTTTGGGTTAGGAAAACAGTGGATGCCTTAATACTCCAGAGGAGCATTTGCCTGGGTAAGTGTAACTTGTTCTCCAAACCAGGCCGTCTGTAGATTGCAGTCCGTCTCTTTGGTGGCACCCAACTGAAGGGCCATTGAATGCAGCACTGTGGCGTGATTTGGTTTTGTGTCTGGTCAGTGAGAAAATGTACCTGCTGGGCCGGACAACAGACTAAATGCTTTGGAAAAATTACTTGTTTGGGAATCCTGTGAATACTTACTTCAGCATGGGGCATCCCTGGAGGCGGGGTCTTTGGTACTTTGCATAGCTGCCCTGTGGTGCCTGTGGAAATGCACTGAGGGAAACTGTCCGAAGGTTTGTGTGCTGTCAGGGTTAGAGACGGTTCAATAGAGTTGTAAGAATATTCTGGATGTGGAAAGTCAATTAGTGGACATAATCCTTTTGATCAGAAATGTTGTAATTGTCATAAATGTCAGCTGGAGCAGGTTGCTCAGGCAGTGTCCATCTGGGTTTGGAGTATCTCCAGGGATAGACACTCCAAGATGTTCCTGGGCAACCTGTTCCAGTGTTTGACCACACTCACAGTAAAAAAACTGATTTGGTACATTTAAATTATTTCCTGTATTTTGGTGTTTGCCCATCGTCTCTGGGCACCCCTGAGAAAAGTCTGGCTCCATCTTTTTTGACACCAATCCCCCTCCTCCCATTTCAGATATTGATCCACATGGATAAGATTCCCACCCTGAGCCTTCTACAGTGCTGAGTAGAGAGGAAGGATTGAGCTTGGAGCAAGTGATCCTTGAAAATCAGTCAGGTCTCCTGGACTCTGTTCCAGGGCTGTATCCTATGGGTTTCTTTCAAGCAGGTTCCTGAAGGGGCCAAGTCTGCTCTAGTAAAGTTTGCTGTTGTGATCCTGCTTTTTGCTTTTCCCCCATCCTCTTAGGATCCTCAACTTCATTGTCTTGTGGTAGCTTCGGCCAAGGCTGCCCCCACCCTTCATGGGCCTGACCAGTTGTTCTTTGTAGGTATGTGATCTAGCTGAGCATCTCCCCGTACCAGCTCTTTGACTGACTGTCTCAGGAAGTTATCAGGCTGCTATGGAAACCTCCTGGACTGCTTGTCTCCTGTTGTTCCTCCAGCAGATCTCAGGGTGGTACAAGGCTTGTGAATGTGAGGCTTCTTCAGTTTTCTGAAGAGGGCCTCATCTACTGCCTTGTGATCAAGTGGTCTTGTAGCAGACACTCGGCCTAATGTCACCTATGTTGGTGTGCCCTCTAATCCTGACCCATGAGCTCTCTGCTGGGTCACCACTCATCCCAAGGCATCCATGCTTCCCACGTGAAGGGCAGCTTCCCCTCACCATCTGTCTGGTCCTACCTAAAGAGCCCATATCCCTCCAGGGCAGCACTCTGGTTGTGTAAGCTGACCCACCACAACTCTGATCCTGGTGAGATGGCATGCTGGCCTCTAGTGCCTCCTGCTTGCTTCCCAGGCCGTGTGCGTTCGTGTGCGGCCCCTTCAGGGAGCCACCCCAGTCTCCCCGAAGTGCTTGCAGAGCTCCCTAAAGTGCTGTTGTCTCAGCACTTCGCTTAGTTGGGCTCATCTGGGGTGAGCTCCTGTTTCATCATCTCCAAGGTTTATCTTGATCACATCCCCCCTACGCTCTTTGCCAAACCTGGACCACCACTTTGTCACTTGACAGGACAGACCTCAGCCGTGTCTCCGTAACCTGGATCCAAGTCCCCGGGAAGGTGCAGATGTCCCTAGATGACAGGTCGGGTTGGCAGCAAGGAGTTGCCCTCTGCTGTCAGCTGCTGCTGCCTCCCAGTATGGCTGCACGTCCTGGGCTTGGCAGGTGCAGGGGCTTCATGGACATGGCTCCCAGGGCGCTGGCCCCGTTTGCTAAAAGCACATCTGTGGGTGGAACAGGAGCTATCCTCCTGGTGCCAGAAGCTGCTGGCTCCCAGCCTTCACAATCGTGGGAGTCTCCATTTCCCAACCTGATGAGCACAGGCTCTGCCTGCCCCTTCTGTATGGTAGTCTCCACCATCTCTGATGGTCAGGAGAGACTTCCTCCCTGTTGCAAACCAAGAGGATGTGACCTGGTCTCCTGCAGCCTCAGGATTTAAGGCAGGCAGCATCACGGTGTTTGGGGCTCCAGCAGCAAGCTGTGCCTGTGAGTCACGGGAAGACTGGCCCTCAGCTACTTGATTCCCTCTCCATGTGCCCTGGTGCAGAAACCTGAGCAACTTGATTTGAGATTTTGTTGATGCTGATGGTGTGTACATTGGATTGTCTTCCCTGTGGAGAGGCACTTGCTGCGTTTTGGTAGTCCTCCCTGAGGAAAGGAACTTGTTTTGGCAATGCTATTTTGGGGCCATAAAAGCATTTTCCTGTATCTTAAAAACACTTTCCTTTTCTCACTTGGGTAACAACCATCAAAGAAAACAACATTATGTACCTCAACCTCAATTAAGCACTGCCATTAGATACTTCACGTGTTTATGGGCAGTGGAGAGGGAACCCAAACCACTTAGAGGGAAGCTGTACTGTTCACTAAAAACGACCCCAGGACAGACAGTTCAATCTGCTCCTGCAAATCTCAAGTAGGAAAATGACCCATTAGGGGTTTTTAGTGTTTTCCAATTGCATTTAACATTTGCTAACAGGATGGGCTATTTAAATAGGTGGAGGTAAGGGGTGGGGACCTTGAAGCAGAGTCAGTGCAGCCTTTCTTCCTGAATGCCTCTGTTTGCTTTTTAATCGCGTTTCCCTTTATACTTTGCTTTGGCAATGTTCCCACGGCTAAAACCGCAAGCTGTGAGATGGGCCCGCGCTCTGCGGCCTCTCCAGCCTTTGAGGCACAGTAATAATGACTAACGAACGTGGCAAAAGCCGGTGGAGCCAAGAGCTCTGCTACCTCTGAAGGGACCCGGATCACTTTCCGCAATAATGAAAGCAAAAGCTACAAAGTGCTCAGTGTGGGAGGGGGTGGGAGGGTTAAGGGGGAACAAAAGGCAAATTTTGTTTGAATAAGGCTTGTTCTAATTATTCTCTACACGAAGGGCAGTATCAGCTGTGTGCATCTTGCAGGTAAGCTTGGCTGTGGTTTGGTGACAAGTCGAGGTGACCATGGGCAATTCTGAAGATTGCGCTTGGAATTAGAGTAGGTTGTGTTGGTTGGGTTTTTTTCTTCCTTGTCAGATCCTGCTCCTGTTACACTCAGAATGCTGTTTCCTGCAGCCAGCTGTTACCCACCCACCTAGGGTGGATGATTTCATTGTGTAGCACTCAGACTTTTTTTTTTTTTTTTTGGTTTTCCTCTCTCCAGCCTGTTGATGAAGCATATGGCTTCCAGCGTCTGTCCTGAGGCCCTTCCTACTGCCGGAATAGCGATGGTAGTCCAAAATAGAGGAAACACTCTACAAAGTAGGCTTCTGGGCTGGCTGAAAGACTGCTGCTGAAAGAGAAGGCCGGCTGTAACTTACCAGCTTAGTGCAGCCACTTCTAAAATCCCCTATCTGTGGGGTTTTTTTCTTTTGTGGACTTTTTTGGGGTATTCAGCATCCCATGAAGATTCCAAAAGCAACCAGTATAAATAGCTGGCAGGTAGAATGAGCCAGACCTTCAACTCCAAGCTGCAGCATGCTTCTAATTTAAATTTTGTAATTTTTTTGAAAGCAGCCAAAACTTCACACCCTCCCACCATGGATTAATTCCAAGGTCAGGCACATCAGGCTTTCGCTATCGTAGAACAGAGTTGAAAGTTGATGCAGTTGATGGGAGCTGTACACTGCTCCCTGGAGAATAGCAGCCTACTCACTTCAACATAGACTCACAGGCTGGTTTGGGTCAGAAGGGACCTCTAAAGATCATCTGTTCCAATGCCCCTGCCATGGGCATCTTTCACTAGATCAGCTTCACCCAGTCTGACCTTGACCACTTGCAATGACGGGGCACCGTAACTTCTCTGGGCAACCTGTTCCAGTGCCTCACCACCCTCTCTGTGAAGAACTTCTTGATATCAAATCTAAATTTCCCCGCTTTCAATTTAAACCCATTACCCCTTGTCCTGTTGCTACAGGGCCTTATAAAAAGTCCCCTCCAGCTTCCTTGTAGGCCCCTTCAGGTACTGGAAGGTGCTATAAAGTCTCCCCGGAGCCTTCTCTTCTCCAGGCTGAACAAGCCCAACTCTCTCAGCCTGTCCCCATAGCAGAGGGGCTCCAGCCCTCTGAGCATCTTTGTGGCCTCCTCTGGACTTGCTCCAGCAAGTCTAACATGATGGGCTCCAGTGCTGGCAAATACTTTGTTACTTAAAAGGGTAGATTATACTGGTTTCTAATTAGTCAATGTGGGAAAAAGTCAATTTTATGCTTAGGAGAGTGCTGTTAATGAACACCCAGGTAATGGTCTGATTGACCCCAGGCAGCCTGTGGAGCTGGAGGCTGGATGGTTACCCCAGGCCAAGCTTGCTGAACCTGTGGGGCCTGTTTGGCCCTGGCACCCATGGGTACCCTCACCGGGGAGCCCTGTACATGCGTGTGGCATTGGGCTCACTCGCTATGTGGCATTGTGGCGGGGCTTTGTGTGCTAAGCACATGCCACATGGGGAAGGCAGCCCCAACAGTGGAAGCAGCTCGTTTGTACCTCATTTGCCAACGCAGTGCTAGACTGTCTCAGTTTCCGCTTCTTATCTGAGGTAAACCCTCTGTTCCTTGGCTGTTGGCAAGCCTAGTTGATGCTCTGCTTCCTGCCTTCCCATATGGTGGCTTGTTTAAAAATAAGGCATTTACAAGGAGCAGAAATTGGAAAAGTAGGCTAACCAGTGGGGGGATTTACAGTAAACGCTTGCAGATGTAGTGTGCCTGGGTTGCAGTGAGGACTCAAATTCAGGTTACTGATACACCTGTAGTGTTAAAAATACCTAGAAATACACTCGGTCCCTGGCTTACTGTGGCACAAGTCCAACTCCTGCAACTGGTCCTCACTGAGGCGGTGAGCAAGAGTGGTCCCAGACTGCCCAGCCCGCAGCATGGCACGGCCTCCCTGTGCTGCCCACCTCGTAGGAGAGAAAAGCAGATGGATGCTGGACCGAGTGTGAGGCATCAGCACAGCCCTGCTGGGCAGATAAGGGAGGGAGCTTCAACTAGTGAGGAGAGACCAACACTGGTGGCTGCACCTTTACCATGTCAACGTCTTGCTGCTACTCTGAGTTACCATCTGTGGGAACTGCATTGAGAGGGGACAGGGGCTTCCAGCTCTTCTGCCTTTGCCCTGGGGCTATTTCAACCCACATACTCTCAGCAGCAAGCACAGACAGTGCAACCACCGTTCGCTCCTCTGTGGTGCTCATCCAGTGTCCCCTGGCACCTGCAGTGGGATCTGATGGCAGTGCCAGAGGCCCCAGGAAAACTCAGCATTGTGCACAGCACCTGGGTGTGGTGTCCTCATGTCCACCTCCTGCTCTGCTGAGCTTTTCTAGGCTCAGAGCCTGGAGCTGTCAGGGCTTGTCGGCCCCCTACTATTCCCACTGGGAGCAAAGTTGGTGCTGCTTCTCCACTCAGAGTCACCTTGTTGCTTAGGTGGTCCTGTTTTGATTTTTTTTTCCTAGCACGTGCAGCCTCTAACATTTGAAGGGCATCCATTTAAAAAAGGGTGGTGGGGTGTGGCCAAGTACTTCAGTGTTATGCCCATGCACTGTTGAACACGGGAACAGCATATTCCACTATATTGGAAGTAAATTCTGATCACTTGAGAAGGCCAGAAAAGTTACTTGAAAAAGTTGGTTTTCTGCATGAGCTGTACAATTCCCAAGGCACACGCTCCAATTTCCCTAAAGCAGCTGTTCTTAGGGTTGTAGAAACCTCGACTCACCGAAATCAATTACATCCCCTGTAATAAACTTTTTGATAAAGACAGTTAATCAATTACCCCTGTTTTCATCTGCCACGGGGGTTCTGCAGCTGTTTTTGTTTTAAAACAATCCACTACCAAACCAGAATACGCAACTGGAACACAGCATATTAAACCAAGATGAACGCTGCGCGTGTAGAGCAATCAATCTGCAGTTTTCCCAGGATGATGAACTACCCTGTTGTCCCAACTGCTGCTGAGCCTGTGCCCGCATCGCAGGAAATCCTCTCGCCGTGGTGCTGGAGCTTGGAGTTCTCTGCGGCCCGGCTTGCCGAGGAGCACAGGCCATGCGCTTCGTCAGTAGTAGGGAAGCATTGTCTGTAATCCTGTAATTAAGATTTTTTTTTTGCCTGAAAAATGCCTGTTTGCAGGGTGTTAGCTTTCTTGCTCTAATTTTCACCTTCCATAAATGTTCATGATGATAATGCATTGTACATAGGGATTTCAAATGCTTTTCTATAAGCAAAATCAATTATATTTTAGATACCTCTGGCTCCTTTTTTTTTTCCATCTGAAAAAGTGAAAAAACCTGCATAGGCTGAAGACTGAGAATTCAGAGCTAAAGTTAATTTAAAAAATTACATATTGCAAGAAATTAATGCGTAATATGAACTAATCAATAGTGCAGTTTGGGTGGAGGAGGGAAGGGAAACCCCCTGCAGCCGTGGTTTCTCTTGTGTAAAAGGGGTGATAATTCAGCTGGTTTTCTACCTAAAACCACAAAGAGGATTTGGAACATCTTTAGCTGAACTTGTGTGATGCCCTCAATTGTGCTAATCAAGACATGAGACACTTGGTTTTTTTTAAGGCCTGGAAGTCTAGAGTCTGTGACCTAAAAAACAATCACAAACTTTTTTCTGAATCTTAACAGTTAATAATTTGTTTTCAAGTCACTATGGCTTCCTCTCTGCTTTTATCCTAACCACTTTAAGCTCCTAAAAATGCTGCAGTGGGTTGTCCACAAGGGTTTTAACAACTATCGAGACAAAACATAATCCAGAGCAAGTTTAGCAACCACAGACTTGCTTAAAGTTGCAAGAATCTGTTTAACGATTTCAGTGGTAACCGGGTTGGACTGAAAATGCCTGCAGCCTGTCTATTCCTTGAGCTCCTAACATTTTTGGCACTGAAGATATTTTGAGATGAAGAGGATTTGGGGCAAACATCCTGTGTCAGGAGGCACTTGTAAGCACACCCCAGCATAAACTTTAGGTATTTTCCAGTCAACCACTTCGTAGATGCCTTATTTACTGTGAGAAACCTCAGCTCAAAGGCAGGAGTTCAAGGCTCCCCCCTAATGCTCAAGAAAGATGCACACCTCAGAAAAGAGAGCTTACTGAGCAAGGAGCTGCCAGTTCCAAAGAGAAGGAAATCAACTTTTATCTTTAGAAACAGGCATCTGCATCAGCTTGTGTGTCATAATTACCAACCTCAGTGCTGGGGACCTGGGTGGGCTGGGTACTGTGCAAAGAGGAGACCAAACTGTCCGTTCCCATTATATGTGAAAATATACTGCTAAACCTATGAAGAACCTCCCTGACAAAAACTGAGGTACCTTGAGACTTTCAGGCTGTGGGGTGGGATTTTAAATACCTGTGTCCAAAACTCTATAGAGTTCAAAACTCGCTGAGGATTCAGTCAGATGAACTCCAGTCACTCTGACCGCCCCATCCACTGATAGCGCGTAGCTTTTTAGCTAGGAGATACCAAATGCTCATTAATGCTGCTCAATGCGGCCATCAAACAATGTTCTGCTGCACTCAAAAAGAAACAGGTCAATTCTGTTAACTTCTATATTTATACAGTTATTTTCAGGTTTCCAATGCAGGTATGTAGTTATCTAACAGACCATGAGGCAAGGATTAACTGAGTGTACAGTTAAATTAAATGAATTAAAAGAGGCCAAACAGAATAAATTGCAAAGCAGGTCTTCTACAGCACGCGGAGCAAAGACGCAGAACTTAGGATCTTAAGCAGCTGCTGACACATCCTTTTGACCTTCCTTTGCCACAAAAGAGCAGGGAAGCAGAGGGACACTGAGTGAGTTCAATTTTTCTTACTGTCCTACTGGATTATTCTTCTGAAACAGTGTGAGGTAATGATATAAATTATTAGGTACTGTCTAAAAACTGGTCATGTTTTACCTTCAGATGCTTGTTACATACCAATTCAACAGCACACCAGCATTCCAGTGGGAATAAAAGGTCTTTTTTGTCAAAATCCTTTTATTAAAGAGTTAATGTCACAACAAGCTCAAAATAACACATGCTTCAGAAATAAATTGGATGAAAAATACTCCAAACAGAAATAGGAATTTTCTGAAGGCATGGTAAAGCATCAGTTGCAAGAAACTTCTGCAAACAGGTGCAAATTCTGTTGGTGCAATGGAAAAAACCCTCAGAAAAGAAGCCTGCTGGGCATGGCTTCCGCTTATGTAGTGCAGTTTGTCTAATAAGTTAAATCAGAAAGGGCACAACTTCCATGGCTGCACAGACCCAAACGTATTTCTTCAGTAATTAGCCCCAGCACAGATTCTTCACTGTGAGTACTAACAAAACAAATTTAGTTGACAACATAGCAGTAATATATATTATATACATGATAGATGTTTGACTCATGCAGCCTCCTCAGTTACATGATTATTTTTTTTTATTATTTACTCAAGAAACATTATAAAAAAATAGGTTTGCAATTTGTATTTCACTCCAGTGTTAGCTCCGCATCACCTCAGGCAAAGACAGTGTTTCAGCAGATAATCTAATTTGGCAAGAAATCTGCCCTAATTCTTAACCTCATTTTTGTAAATCCACGTAGAAAATAAATGTGAACTCTTTATACAAAACAAGAGCAAATAACTGTACCTATATAAAAGGGGATTCATTCCCTTCAGTTTTATTATCATGGCACATACTTCATAGTTTCACAACAGCATACTAATTTTCATTTATTTTTTTTAAACCCCGAAATAGTGTTGATGAGTGGAAGAATGTGAGTTACCATAGGCAGCTGACTCATGCATTAAGCAATTCATGTTCTTTATCAGTTTTTCCAACAGCATCAGGATTGGATAATGGGTCAAGGTCAGCAAAGAGACTGAACCAGGCAGTCAAGTCTTTAGGATTCTTTGTAGGTTCTGGAAAAAGGAAAAAAAAGAAAAAGAACAGTACAGACTTGTCAGCTATTTTAAAACAAAACTAAATGAAAGTTTGACTGCAATCAAACAAATGCCATGCTATTGTTTAATTTATTACTAATAGCACTTCTGGCCTCAGTAATCGGAATGAGCAATGGCATTTTAAAACTCTACCTTTAAGAGAATACAGAACTTTTGTAAGAATGATTTACATCTGTCTGCCTGTGTGTTTTATACGGCTCCTGCCATGATAAGCACAGGAACACTTTAATTAAAAATAGAAACAACCTTGCTTTGTTTCATTTAAGGTATTTTATTTTTGTGTGCACCTGCATGCCTGCAAAAAAGTAAAAGGAAAGTGAAGGCAAATTTTACTTTCAACCACTCTTACAGGACTAAATTCCTTCGCCTAAATCCAGTTCATGTGACTCTTCTGTCCCCTCTGTATACAAGCATGCAAGGTCATTACTCATCTGGAATGAAGGTTTAATGGGAAGTGGCTGGAGAAGGATTTGATAGCTAATCCCAAGTACAACTTCTAGATTAGGGTGTGTTTTTGGTGGATATAAAAGACCATGCACCAGGAAATTTTCTAACAGCAGGTGGACTATTGCATGTACACTGACATACAGATTTCACAGACGACTGCAACCGTCTGTTATTCCAACAGGGCAGATATTCAGGTTAAGGCAGTGAAATCTTTGGCTGCTATAAAGAAGGTGGTATATCACCACTTGCTTTGTTTTTTGTGACCCTATGCTTAACAGTATTATATTGATAGTGAAATAAGATGTGTTATTCCACTCAGAGAGAGAGTATCACAGGAAAGCATTCTTTGTCACACAAGGAGCTGAAGCTGTTCCTTTTTCTGGTGAAGGTACTGTGGCTGTGGTAGCACAGTCATTGCCAAAACAGTTTCCAAAACACCTTAACCCCCCCCTTTTTTTTTTTTCTGTCTGGTGAGCTGAAAAATGTCATTTTTTTAATCCCAGGAGGCAGGGAGAGGAATACATGTCGCTCCTTTCTTCTGCACTGAACACCTTTGACACAGATTCTGATCAGATGTGAATGCACAGAACAGGCTACAAACTGGCAATAAAGATTCAACATATTTCTGGTTCACTTATCTGGAAAACCCTAGTCAAAATCAGCAGGGCTTTGTCTCAGTAGATGCCAGGACTACGCACCTTTGGCTCAGTTGCATAAACTGAGTTTAAAAGTTTCCAACAGGTGATTACTGATATGACGTGTTATCAACAAAATCTGCAATTGGGGCTCTTCTGCCTGACCAGTGGCCTGCATTTTAGCCACAGTGACCTCCTGGAGTTCCAAAACACTGTTCAGCTTAGACAAAGTGCATGCAGTTGCTATTCTGTGTGACCCAAAATTAAAGTAGTAAAAGAAACTGTAGTTTCATCTCCCACATTTTACAGTAACTTACTCTTTTGACATACTACTAGCACTGAAGCCTATCAAAAAAATACACATATATACACATATCCTACACATGATCTAACACCAAAATAGAATAATTCCTTAGCAAGCACATGATTCATGACATGTTACTACTATAAAAATAGGTTTTATTATGACAGAGTAACTGAGAAGACTGCAAAGATACAAGAGTCCGACCTAAGAAGGAAAAGCAAAGTAACTGAAAAAAATACATGACTCTATCACCTTTCACCGGTGTCTTGTTAGCATTCACATTCAGGCTGTTGGCTCTCTGTGCTGGCTGTGGTATAGACGGCGGGGTGACACTGTTAGCTGCCCATCCTAAAATTCAATAATACAGCAGCATTAGCGTGAAGAGTTACTTTGTTCACTCCGACGCTCCATTGCCTGTCAGCACAATGCACACATCAGACGATGGAGCAGAGTATTATGGTTATGGCTGTTCACATCTTTCCTTGGACACAAGAAATCAGCAGTCAGGTGCTGCAGACAAGCAACATCATTAAGAAGATAATATCTGTGGATCAGTTGCATTATCTCCCAATTCGGGCTACTTTTCAAACCTTTAACCTGGCTAAAAAAAGATTTTTGTCTTGTTTCTTTGACCCAGTCAGTTGATACCTGTTCACAGAAAGGCCAGTACAGTAATCAAGTCAAGCACAGCTGTAGGGAGAAGAGTATCACTTACATTTGGGTGAAAATATCGCACATACTAAACATTTTTTCCACCTTCATCTATTTTTACAGTTCCAAAGACTTTCATTTCATCAACTATTCCAGAAAAAATAGATCCCAGATTTTTTAGTTAATTTTGAAATGATTAACACACACACACAAAAATTTCTTGCCAAACACTTTGAAGAATTAAATTCAAGATGCACTACTTCAAGTTAATTAATGGAGTATTCTTTTGTTCTTCATTTGAAAGGATCTTCTCATCAGGGAGGGAGTAACTATTCAGGAAAAAGTAAAACTGGGTATTCACAATTTTGTGTTCTTACATGCATATTCCATAGCCACAAAAGAGTAATGACAAATACAGTTAATGAGGCCAGACGAGCTAGGCTCGCAAAATGAACTAGGGGTGGCATAGCATGGAAACGTATTAGAAAAAAAACAGGACATTTTTGTCCCTGGCTTAAGACATTTAAATTCTTATGCTTTATCACATTTAGGGAACTGGGGGTCGTATTTCTAATTTCAATGTCTCCTTTAAGCGTGGCCTGATCAAGCATCCATCCATCTCGGGGATCTAGTACATCTATTCTGCAGTACCACGAACAGTATCACAAACAGGATACTTATCTGTGCACACAGTTAGCATTTCCTTATTCAGCCTCTTTTTTCTACAAGTTCATGCTCTCACATCCTTTCTCACACTCTTCCTCCTTCCTCTCCTTACTTTCTCCTCTTTTGAGACCCCTGACAGATAGTGGTACCCAGTGACCTGACAGTAACTGTAACAACCAGATGAATCACATAAACCATTCCTCTTAAGATTATTCTCATCACTCTCTGGTCTTACCTCGACTATAACAGGTCTGAAACCCAAGCTGTGTTATTAAAAAGAGGCAAGAAGAGCGTTTCTACAAAAATCACATGAAGTAGGAAGGAAATTTAAAACCACAAACATCCTCTGTATCTCTAAGGAAATAAACTAAAAACTTTATCAAAATCTGGATGCAGACTGCTCATATGTACTTGTTCTAGGCAAAGGTGATACAGGCTTATGAGCTAGCTTGTGCCCCCTGAAAATGAGAATTGAGAGTTTAGTCTTTCAAACAAGCAAATCTGAATCATAAATAATGAAAAGTATGGCATTAACACTTCAGAATGACATACTTTTCCAGGCATTTTCTCTGCCTGCGTTACAAACTGGGGAATGGCAGAGGACCTTACACACAACTACAGAAAACTGCAATGCCTTCATTTGTTTGGAAATGCGTTGCGAGAAATGTTTAATATGCCAGTTGATGGCAATGGATAAACTGAGTGTCTTAAGCAAATAGGGCCAAATCCTAATTTCACAGAAATGAATGGGAGTGCTGCCCGGAAACTTTCTGTGCAAGTCCCAATGGCTTCAGTGAGATCAAGAGTTGGCTCCCCGAGACCTCACTGATGTTAGCACTGATGTGACTGGCAGACCGCAAAGCGCAAGACTGCAGACCAGTTAACTCCTTTGGAGCCCTCTTTTTGAGTCCCTGGACTAAGGGTTGGCAAGTAGCACACCCGTGAGTGATGCTGTGGTCTGGGGTTCTCTGTTCATTGAAAAGCAGGTAGCTCAAGTACCACTTAGGAAACAAAAAGAACCTAACAACAGCAACAAAAACATCCAACCAAAAATGGTCATAAAATGTGTGATGCTTTCATAATGAACTTACCCATCTATGAAGGTATTGGGAAGAACTGACACAGGATTCTTATTAAATACTGTCATGAGTTATGTTTTTAGTATGCATCCACAGTGAGCTCGAGAACAACTTTGCCGTTCAAAAAAACCCACTAAAACCTGCAGCCTATCAATCTGAAAGCAGTTGTTGGCCCTAAGCCTGTTCTGGTTCGCCTGTTCACAGAATGGCTTTGTTACGTGACTGCACAAAAGATTATTGCCAAGACAGCAAGGAAACCAAACAACTTACTTTTCACCTAGCATCTTCACAAACGTTACCACAATTACATTTAGAAATGGAAACAGTGAGCTGCAATTTTATTTACCAACTAGAATATATGCACATGTAGGAAAGATAAGAGGAGCCCTTAGTGGTATGAATAAGTAAGTGAGGCCATAAACATCATGAAAGAGAAAGCCAATGCTCCCTCTGAAAAAGTGGAAAAGCAACCAAATTACAAAGCTGAATCTGGAGGAGAATCTGAAAGATTTGTGGGGAGCATGCTTTGTTTCTTTTTTTATATACACACACATATGTATTTTAAGCCAGCACCTGGTAGTCCCATAGCAATTCAAAGTCCCATTGTGCTAGATCCTGCCTATAAATGCAGCCACAGAAAATTCTGAGCTGGGAATTCCTGACCGTAACAGTTTATAACCTGCATAGCATTGTGCCTGTTTTACAGATTAAGATCTGAGGCAGAGAGAAAACAAAGCCCCAAAGATTTATGAGCGTGCTTAATGTAAAATAAGTAAGTAATCCCACTGAAGTTAATAGAAAAGTTAATGTGCTTAAACTTAAGCATGTGAGTTTTAAGAATCTTTACGGTCTTAAGGCCAAATTCACACAGGAAGTATGCAACATCGAGGCTCCAGTGTAGCACCTCACACTGAATAATTGTTAAGCAATCCTACCAATTGGGGGGAGGGGGAGAAGTGTAGGAGATGTATTGCAAGTCCGCAGTAAAAGTATACCTAATTCATATATTCTAATATTTCCACCTTGTGTGTTTAGATGTATTTATACTGCAGATAGTATTTTGTTTTTTTAAAAAAAAGTCTCTATTCCCAAATTTATTGCTAAGGCCAAATTATGAAAGAAGTGCTATGAAGTGAAATGAAACGCAGTTTAAGATTAAAGCTGAGATTTCACAAAACATAAAAAGGACAGAATTTCACCTTCTGTTAAAAAATAAGGAAAAAAAGAACTTAAAAAGAAAGATGGTCTATGAAAGTTATTTTTAATAATGCATTTTGCTTGGCAACTAGAGTCAGCTGAGAACATGCTGATTATCAGATACAATCATTAACCTGATTAGCCCTGACTTCTCAAATGCCAGTAGATCAATTACCATGATCTTCTTGGAAATCCATTTGAAAGCATCAACATATTTTATTCTTCCAATACAGATTTATACTTTTTCTTATTCAAAAAGATTTTGGGATACCATGTTGACTGGAATGGATTTTCCATTTCTAGTGTTCCTTGAATGCAACATACCTGAGCTCTGGTTTTGAAGTGTTAACAGCGCAGCCAATGCCAGACTCTTGTGCAAATGAGAGCCATAACAACAGCCTCAGAAAAGATACCCAGCCCTGTTTGCCATTTACACCTCAAAAATATTTTTCCTTCAAAAACATGTTTACATTTAAAAACATGTAAAAGCTCTGGAAAAAAAAAAATCAATCCCATAATATTCCTGCAGCTTATAATCTGTTTACGTGTTTGTACCAAGAAAGGTGTTTTTCGTTGTTCCTTTTTCCCCTTTCAATAGATACTATGTCCACTTCTGGTCACTAACTGGTTAAGTTGACAATGCAATGACTAAACCTCATGGTTTTTTTAGCTCATGTTTTATGAGGTCACATCCTGCACTCTTCCAGTCCCTCTTCACTCTATCAATCACACTGACGTACATCATCATGAAAATACATCTAACTGCATCCTTGTAAGTTCCCATCTAAGCTCTGAAGGCAGTGAACCCAAATATCTTGCTTTAGGGGTGGCGGTGGTAACTGTATTAATTATAAGGTAAATTTGACTTTCTTATTTTTGCCAAAATGTCACAGGTATTTTATATCATGTATGATTGTACCAGTTGCATGGCTTCCATGTAATCTCTTCAGGATGGAATCAGTCTGCTAGTCTTTCCTACATCACTCTTCCCTAACTGAGGTTTAATTGACTTGGGACACAGCCCAATAACATAAGGTCCTGCTCAAGCTTGCAAAGCCCCAGGAGAAAACTAGCTGGACTGTGGGGAGGACAAAGGTAGTTGGTGTTGGCTGGTTATCAACAGCCTGCCTTCCTCCCTTCCTCAAGGCCAAAGCAGCAGCAGGAAAGCTCTGCCCTAGTTCCGCTCTTTCCTTTCCCCCCATCCCAGCAGCTTGGAAAACCCAAGAAAATGAAATGCACAGAGGAAAGGTAAGAGAAAGAGATGCATCAGTAGATAACCAGCCTACAGGAGGAATCCACCTGTATGGTGGCTAGGATGAGACAATCCTTTATACCTTACCTATATCCCTACACACAACAGTATGGTATGCTTTGAAAAACATGAATGAAAATGAAAATGAATGAATGCATCTGATTTGCACTAAGTTGTTTAAAAATAGTATTCCCAGACAAAATATAGTTAAGCATTTTTGGTTCTTTGACCCCTAAGAGAGACAGCAGTTGTGATTTGAACAGTAAACCCCACTCAAACAGATTTTCTGTTACAGGAAAAAAATCTCAGAGGCCTACAGAACATTTCAGGAAGCTCAACGAAAACATTCAAAACAGTAATTCTGACTTTAAGTTTTAGGGTACTGAATGAGCTTGGCTAGAAAAACAAATATGCTACTCACATGTTTTTCACCAGGCCACAGTCTACTTCAGAGTTTCTGCAGCTATGGTACAACATAAGCTGTCACCACACCTCGACATAGCAGAAAGTCATACTCTGAAACCTAAAATTAAAACCAAACCACTAACAGAACAAGATGAGCTCTCACCACGTAAAGACGACTGCAAGTCATTCATGTTTTGGTCTAGCAGCTGGGAGGGCAAGTAGCCTGACGGTGCTGGTAGCACAAATGACGAAGTGTTCTCCACATCTCCAGCTGAAGAGTTCATGGAGAGATCAGCAAGTGCAACCCGTCCAAAAACAGCCGTCCACTCCTTGCTGAATTCCCCCTCATCCAGGGAGGAAGCGTTGAGGATCTCATTCAGTAACACCATGTCATCCTTATCAGCAGGTTCTGACTCCAAGGACCTCACAAGCTGATCCTTTGAAGCTGTCTCAGAACAAGAGAGTCAAGAGAAATAATTTTTTAGACAAATAAAAGAAGGAAGCTTTCAAAAATACCCACTCTAGGTTTCGTATGTTAAGTGAGATGGAATATTTTTGTGTGAATATTTATTTTCTCTTTCAGACCCAATTCTCTTGGACATCTGGGCTGGTAGCTTATGCAACAAGTAACTGTGATTATCTTAGATAACCTCACTGCTGTCAAGACTCATTCCTCATTAAAAACAATACTACCAGTATACTTAAAAAACTATTAAACACCACACCAAAATCATTACATAGTCTAAAACATTAGAGAAGACTACTGTTATGCTGCTTTTTGAAGCATCATATAAAACTGTTCGGTATAAATAAAAAATAAGCAATAATTGGGGATTATTCTAGAATTTTGTGATACCACCTTTATGATCTTCTGACCAATGCTTGAATTATTGGGGTATTTCCGCAAGAGAACAGGTTACTCTACACAGAGTGAGATTTCTACACTCTTCAATGCTGTGGTAACTTTCCCTGCCCCCCTCTTAGGTTGCTGAGAAGTAACTGGGGCCACTTTCCTTCTGATTCCTCTTGCTAGTTTTTCTAGCACCAGAACTACAGCTGAAGAAGCTCTTTGATCACTTGAGCTATTAGTCCTTAAAAACACTTTTTTCCTATTTTAGAAATGTTAAATAGTTACATAAAATACATGAAACTTGCAACCAGGATAGCAATCCTTTTCTCTAGCTTAGAAAACATTTGGAAAGTGAAAGCACTATCAAGGAGCCTCAAGTGTTATTTTACTTGGAAACATTTAGAGCTCCACTGTGGGAGTATGCAGAGACAAAAATGGTGGTTAACAGTGTTGATAATGTTATGTTACTGAAACCCGGACCAATTTAATTACGCTTGTTTCAAACTTGTGGTAAGGCACAGATGCAACTTCAGTTTTCGGAAGTTCAGTTAGATCAGCTGAGCTCTCCAAGTTGCATACAACTTGCAAAGATGTTTGTAACCCTTTTGGGTTGCCATAAAGATTGATAGTAGCAAAGTGGTTGCAACAGGCCATTTTATTTAAATGCAACAGCATTCTCAGGTAAGTTCCCTTTTAAGAGCTGTCAAAATTTAGAATGAAAAGGCATGAAGTTGAGTCAGAGTAGAAAAAAAGCATAAAACTGTTTTAAAATAGACTGATGAGCCATCAGACACACCTACATACAAAGAAACAAATAAACCAATGCATAATATAAGGATTTTACTCATTACTAAAGGCAGCTCTGAGATTCAGCTCCTTCTAACTCACATTTTTACATACCTCTGTACTTCCTGACAGGGCCCAAAAAATAAGAAATAGAAACATTGCAAACACGTCAATTCTCCTGATGTTCCCACTAGACTATAACCAAAATACCATAGAAAACAATTTGTTCTCATGAATTTTCAGGCTGCTTTCCCATCTTCAGATACTCAACAAAGAACGTTAACACTGTCCAAGCACCTACAATTCCCCAAGCTATTCAGCAGATGAGGCAGGAGGATGAATCCTTCCAGAGGGGAAACACACCTGCTAATTCAAAGGCACTTATGAACTCTGATCTCTACGGGGCATCACCATCTCAGTCCCTTGATGAACTCAGAAGGCTTGCAGGGGGACATGCAAAGGGAGCATCTTTAGTACCTGCTAAGATAGACCGCCAACACTGCACTCAACCACAGATGACATTAACTGTAAGGAAACAAAAGCTTTGCAGCAACACAGCTCGGAGCAAAGCTCTGCTTCACCTGGGTATCCCACTGCAGTAGTTCCATTTTTACCGGGGAAGAAAGTACAACATACAGCTTTACATGTGAAGAGCACTTAGGTCTCACTATAGTATTTATGACCACCAGAAAGCAGAGTGACACATTTCTTGTCTCAGCGGTCTTTCTGATCTTCCTGGGGTGACAATGCACCCGGGGCATGGGAGGATAGGGTGGTGCTTAAGCTCAGGCTGCCTCAAGTAAGCAGCAGCAAGTTCTACTCCTGTTTGTAATAAAGGTTATCTTGAAACGAGTCTTGCTTATCGAGATACTACTCATGTGGTATCTCTGCTAGATTACTGGAATGATACAGACTTTCTCACCTCACCCATAAATCTTCTGTTACTTCTTTTCCTGTTTCTTTGTTTTCATTGCCCATTTTTACAGCCAAAACCCCTCTTCTGTCTGCACACGCTGCCCCTCACCTTAAAAATGCCCACTAAAAAAACTGTAAAACTCCCCATAAATCATTGAAAAGACAATGTCACACTGCTTGTAGCAATAGTCATCATATTCCTTTGCAAACATGCATCGTTTTGCTGGTCTTTTAAAAAAGGAAGAGAAACTAAAAATATTCACAACAATACATGATTGGAAACACAGGATAAAGACGTCCTTCTGAAACACACACAACAGTGTGCCTCTAACTATACTGCTGCACTTAAAATGTAACATTCATTAGCGTAAAGCTAGCCAGTGTGTACAGTTAAGGTAAATGGCTGATACTGTAACATTAACATAACCATCCTTATCTGATGTAGCTGCCCCACCACTGCTTTCGCATTGATTTAACTATTTGACTGAAGAAAAAAAAAAAAAACAACAGCCCTGTAACTGACACAGCTAAACTATGACCAGTAACTGTTATCTGTATCTCCACTAAGAAGGTTCAACATGGAATGGAACTGAATAAGGAGAAAATCAGAAGAAAAAAGCCACAGAAAAGAAGTCATCATGACCTTATCTATCCACAGATCAGGGCTGCTTCTGCACAGACAGCTGAGGAACTTTCCCTGTTTCTGCATTCATGGGCGATTCCTCACATGGGTAATTTCCCCACAGTGCAAGAGACTGACTGTGGCAAATCCAAAATCGAGATGTTTGCAAATGCTGTCTTCCTTACCCACCATGAAGACAGGGCCTTAAACAGCCCAAATAACACTCTCAGTCTGACTGAGCAAACCGCACAAAGGGATTTTTTTTTCCTTTGTTGCTTTACTACTTGCTTTTTGAGTTGTTGTTGAATTTTTTTGTTTGGTTGGGGTTTTTTTTCTTGTTTTGGGTTTTTTTTACACATTCTTTGTAAACGAGTGACGATCAAATGCGAAACTATGCAAGACTTACTGCATATAAAAACTCAATGTAAAACTTTTGGCCTGATCTTTCATGTGTTACATGGTAAACCAGTACCCTTCAGAAAAAAAACCAGCATGTCCCCTTGAGCTGCTACTGATCTAACAAAAGCATAAAGATAGGAGTAGGGACTGGAATGAAAGATTGCTTTCTTGTGTGTATATGAGAAGAGCACAACAGACTTAATTAACTACCTGGCAGAAAGAAGTCACCGGTTCTTTTATTTTTTCAAGAGGACTAAATAACTTGCTTCTGAGATGTAAATTTCTGATATAAAATCTTGTGGTTACTAGCATATTGCCAGGGGTTGCAATACAACAACTAAAGAAACAAAAATGCAAGTTTGTGAAATGTTATAGGAGGGGTAAGGTTCAAGGTGAGACCTACTTCAGTGGGGCAAATGGAACGTAGTCTAGTACACCTAACCTGGAATCACCTGTTACAATGCAGTTTATCCCCAGTAAGGTTTACTTCATATTATAACATCGGGAATAGTACCTCTGCATGTATATGAAGTTGAGTTTCTTTGACCACTGTTTAAATACTGCAGCTGAGTAATTTCATTCAGAAATACATCAAACTTTCAGATTATGAAAACAACATTTAAGATTAAAATCATGCTCAGTGCTTGTAATTGAAAGAGACACGAACAAATGTTTCGTACCATTTTCTTCATGTTGCAGGTCTAATAAGTCATCTATGGCACCTAAAGGCAAAAAGAGAAAAAAAGCAACAAAGAAAGATCTGCAGTATAATGACAATCAGTATGTACACCTCTAAAGGTAGTTTTCTTAAGTCTCTTCACCTGAGTCCTGCTTGTGGTTACAATTTCCTTGTAACGTGGATATGACATCCTTGCCATCGTCAGCTGTAATTGAGATCCATAAACATGTCAGATTGCACTTGGTACCAGACCATGTTTATAAACAATGTCACACTAAGATCAACATGCAAGGGTTGCTGGTGTTCATGTTTCAAATGAACCTGGCCACAAGGGATGAAAGACCCAAAATATAAAACTTTCTAGGAAATGAGGCAAATCACCGCCTGCCACACTAGCCCATCTCTAGGCTGAGTGCACCCAACTGAGGCAACTGCAAGAATCAGGCAAGTCTCTGCTGTCCTCCAGAAGCAGAGATGATTCTTTTAGAAGAAGTGCTCTCATCAGTCCTAAAAGGATCTCATGACTCCCTAAATATCCTTCCTTGACAATGTGTTCTTTCTCATAACACCAACTCTGGGAATGGGGAAAAGGAATCTTTTCCCAAAGCACTCCAGGTCAGGATATAAGTAACACCAACTCCTCTTCTGCAGAGAAATAGAAGAGCTAGGACCAATAGGAAGGAGAATGTATATCTGAGGCTTATAGGCTATCAGATGTGAAAAAACACTACCATGACCCAACTGCAACTACCTTAAGTTCTCAGCAAGCCTCTTAGGTTAGACATACAGACAAAGTAACCATCTAGATTCCATCTATCAGTGAAGAGAAAGACACCTCCCTCGAGTGATTAATCACATTTAAGATACGTAGCAAAACAGGAAGGATGAGTTACCTGCGGAACATGCCTTCCTCTCTCCATTAACTTTTGAAGAAATCTAGCTGCTACACAATTATGTCTGTAGCGCTAAGGGCGAATGAAGGGGTTGGTCACAGTATTGCCAGAACTGGAAGCTAGATCTGCTGGAAGCCTCAAGTTTGAGGCTGGAAAGGAGACAAAATATTCTCTATAGAAAATAAATGACAGCCAAACCCTTTCAGGCAAAACTTCAAGATGTGTTCAGAAGTAAATAAAACAGGACAGCTTGCTCACTGTTTTAATCATTTTAACAAGGCTCTGACCAGCACAATGGCATGGAAATGTGCCACCAGCACTAGAATTAGTTGGTCATTTAAGAATTCATGATCACATCTGATTACACTCTATATAGATATATTTAGAGGGAAAAAAAAAAACAACAACCCTAAACTGACCGGCAAGGGGGGGAAAAAAAGAAATCATGAAAGATGGGATATGGATGGCTACAATTCCGTAGTGAAAACAGTACAACTGTTGCTGAAACCCTGCCTTGGTTCTGTGGTAGACATGATGAATCCAATCTTAAAAACACTCATAGTATTTTAAAGGAAAATACAGAGCAAATGATAAAAAAACTGGAATTTATCAAGTAGAAGGAGTTGATGAGGAAAGCCAAGAAGAAACACAGCTCCATTACTAGTAGCGCTACATCTGTATTACTTCAGTCTGTACAGAGTACTTTAAGGGGAAAAAAATATCTTAGCTATGGCACAAACCCACTAGTGTATGTAAATGGAAAAAATTAGCAGAGCAGGCAGAAGTATTCCAAAATACTTCAGTTCCTTCTAGGGGTGATGGAGAAAGAGACAGAACAGGGTGTATGTTATGGACAATGGTGAAACATTTTACAGCCCATAACTAAGATTCTAGAAAACATCTGCGAAGAAAATGCAAGTCAGATTTTGTATCCAGGAGTATTAAAATATCCCATCAGAGAGCGAGCTGATCTAATTAACTGCAAAATGGGTGAAACTTCAAAATACTGGAAAAGTCCTAATATTGTGTCATTATTATAAAACCCACCCAAACAACAACAATAATTAACAGGGTGACTCAAGTAATTGTAGGTAACTATGGGCTAGCAGCTCAGCATTACTCCCAGGCAAAACATTAACTGAATCCCATTCAGTATGTGATTCAGCAAAAGAATAGAAGCATAACAAATGCTTCTATATAATAAAAGGTGTTTTCATGGAAAGCAGACCTAAAAAAATTCAACTAATTTCATTCTTTGATAAAACTATGAGCTTTCTTTGGTAAAGATATTGTTTAGAAACAACTTGACTTTGCAATGCACAGCCTTCCAGCTAAAATGTTGGCACTGCATAATATCTATAATGAACATATTGAATAGATTAGGAACATGACAACGAACAGATGTCAAAAAACAGTTGTTAGGAGAAATAATGGCAAAGTATAAGTGCTTCTAGTTTAGATCTGCAAGGTTTAGTGTTATATCCATTGCTATTCAATGACTTTAGCAGTCATCTGGAAGTAAACACAAAATCACTCTTGAAAAAAATGTGCAAACAACTAACAGACTATTAGAGGTGGTCGTCCAGGCCAGTCATTCAGTTTCTGTAGTCAGAGCTGGCAGAATTTAATACCAGTAAGTCGTAAGTTATATCCCTAGGAATAACAATATAAGCCATGCAGCAGAAAGGAAGAACGAATCCTGAAAAGAGGTGACCAAAAGAAAATGAGTCTTGATAAACCACAAATTCACATATGAACTTCTTACTTGATGTTGCTGCAAAATGAGGTATCATTCTTGGATATAGAAACAGGAATGTGATTTTACCTTCTAGTATCACGATGGGCGAGACCAACACCAGAAATTTTTGTAAAGCTATATATTTCACATTTTAAAAAAGATGTTGGAAAGTGGAATGGAAACAAAATCTTAAAAAGGACTAAAGAAGATATCTTCAAGACTTCAATACAGTTAGTATATCGAAACGAAAATGTGAGGTGTCTTGATTGTAATGTAGTACCTTTTAAGTACCTTCATGGAGGATAAAAGCCTAGATATTAAAGTGATTCTCCGCTGATTTAGTAGATAAAGGAATACTATAAGCCATGGTGTTATTTAGGCTGGAAGAACCTCTGGGGATTACCTCATCCAAGCTCCTTGTCAGAGTAGAGCCCGCTATGAAGTCAAACCAGATTTCCCAGGGACATGTCCTATCAAGTCTTGAAGATCTCCAGGGATGAAGATTCCACAGCCCCTCTGGGCACCTTTTCCACTTTGCCACCTTCACCACGAACACTCTTTTTCTAGTATGTAATCAGAATTTTCCTTCCTGTCACTTGTGTCCATTAACTCCCATTCATCCACTGTGCACCTCCAATTAGAGCCTGGCTAATTGCACCCGGTAATAACCACCCATCAGATCACTAGCAGTGACTGAGTATGACTTCGCTTAGCTTGTAGGCAGAAGTTCCACCAAATTCATCAAGTTTTTAAACAGCGTGCATGTTTAATCACTGGAATAAACTAGCAAGCTATTTGGCATCCTTGTCTCAATGCCTGCTAATCTGTAGATCCTTTCCTTGAGGACATGCCCAATGTAAGAATTATGCTTTGGAAGACAAGCTATTTGACCTATCTGAGAGTAACTGAATGAAATGCAATATAATACATGAGAGATTAGGTTTAACATATCTTCCTGGCCTTAGGTTTTATGCATTTGTAGAGATCTGCAGGGTGAAGTTGAACATACATGAAATAAGCAAAAATTTAAAAAATCCCACACCATGTATTACAGCATTTATTTCATGTTATCATAACTTCATACCTGAGTAGTTTGATTCCTTGGTATGGCTCTCCTCATCTAATGAAATCAACCTTAATTTGAACGAGTAAGAAAAAAATTAAGAAAATAATTCTAAGTCTATAGAAGAATAATAAAAATACAGTTTCCTCTTTTTGGTGACATCATTATAGAATTGTATCAATAACGAATAAACAGTAATTCCGATGGACTCTTGCATTTGCTATATACGCTGGTCTGTTGTTAAATTTTATTATTTCATTGGCAGAAGTCTGTTGAAAAACAAAATTAGGTTGAAGACCGATTATCAAAACCTAACACCCTTCCATTTTTAATCTAACTAAACGTCTGTAATGAAAAGTACAGTATATTCTGCTTTTCCAGATTTCCTCTTTCATAAAACTATCATGAAGGAGGTACAGTTGTTCAAAAACAAACAAAAAAAACCACACCAAAAAAACCCTAAATGCTTTGCACTTCTCTTTTTAACAGCAACTAATTAAAAATCAACAGTCAGGTGAGTTTTGTCCCACATCAGCAGATTTCTAAAAAATCAAGTCAGCAGTGTTGAGGAAGAAGCTCTTTACATAAAATAGCTGTGATTTACATCCAATTCTTATACAAAGGTAATCTCTTCAATGAAAAATATATAATTTCTAACTGCTATTATTTTGTGTAAAGCCATTCAACCAGTAGGAAATGAAGCAGCCGCAAGGCTGACGTGGTGGTGAAGACTGTGTAGGCATGTTCCTCCTATCCTCTAGTGATAGGACAGCAGGAGTCACCTCCCCTGCTTTTGAGGATAGGCTTGTGGGGAAAATTAGAATCAGGCTAAACTCTAGTATAATAAATGTTTACCGTGAAAGGAAAGTACATGTGGATTTTAAAAGCTTTATTTTGTTTAATTCTTCTAGAATCTTAGATGTTTGTTCATGGTTTGTTTTAGACAGCTCAATGACGACGTATTTTTTCCCCTTAGTTTTCTGACAGACAAGGAGAAAGATAATCCATAAATAAATTAAGTACAACCACGACAATGCCTCTGATGCATTTGCTGGTAGGTGCCAATGCACACATCTTGCATAAATCATGCATTCATTCTAGAATTTTATATTCAACAATGAGGAAAACAATTGTTTATGAAGTTCTTTATTACTGTCACGAGATGCAGCAGATTCAAGAAACTGGTGTGGAGACAACCACCTGCCAAATGGTACTTGGCCAAGTCCTTTATAATCTGCTTAGTATCAAATCTGACCAATTTATAAAGTAGTTTTGGTCAGTGGTTATGAATCTGTGGACCGGAAAAGCAAACTCTTTAAAAATCCATTATTATAAAGAGCTGAGCAAAATCCACTAATTATCAGTCAAGCTGTTCCTGCTTTTTGACAACTGATCCTTTGCTGGATGCTTCATTTAACCAGGGATAGTCAAAACAACAGGTGGCAGCAGGATTATATCAACGTTGCAACCTGATGGTCCCATTGCGGAGGGATCACATCTCGCTCTCCTGTTCTCCTCTCCCCTTAGCAGCCCATTCATAAGTCTCTCTCACCTCAGAGCTAAGGTAACTCAAACCTTGATAGCATCAGCTCACTTGGATGTACTTTTTACTAAGTACCTACTGCTTCAGTGGATTACTAACCGATGCTGTATACATTACAAAAACTAATCGCTGCTCAAAGCAATCAGGAATCCATATCCCATTCCCAGGTGAAAGGAGATGCTGCTGAAAGGAGAAATACAATGCTCATACATCTTCTCCCATGTGTAGTTGTTTACTGTTTCTTTTACTAAAGAAAACATGAAGCAAAAGCTGAAAAATAAAGAGAAGGCTAGGAAAGATGAAAAACACAAAGGTGATATGGCTCTTTTTAAAACTCTTAATTTCGCCACAAAGTTTATTAGTTTTCGTGTACATCTCAGGAATTCTTGTATTAAGCTTACTATCAGCTAGTGTGATCAGACTAGCTGTGTCTACATATTCATTTCTAAGTTTTTTTGCAACCAGAAAGCAGATTATAAACAAAAATACTTATTATTTTACTATACAGGCCATGTGACTTACTGACTCTGCTGATCTTGTACTGATGTGGTGCTCTCAATCTGCAGGTCCACTTTTTCTGCTTTTTCTGTTAGTTTATTCACAGGATCTTGTAAGCTCTAGATCATATCCAGAATATAAACAAAGAGAAGAAAACAAAACAGAATTAGGGAAGCAAAAGTGTGCCATTTAAGGCCAAACCAGTCTATAGAACCTGCATAAATTAAGCAAGAATAGTTTTGATACAACTCAAACAGCATATCTGACTCAAACAAGCAAAATAAAAAATGTCAGAAGATACTAATCCAAATTAAGTCATATGAACACACTTTATATAAGAAGGTGATTCTTGGCTACTTCTAAACTCATGTTCTTTTTCCAACATTTCTAAGTAAAACCATCTATTCTATGTGCAAAGCAGGCACTAAAAGCATGTTTCTTTACCAATTTGCAAGTTCAGCTTTTTTTTCTCCATCCTTTTTGCCTAAGATGAGAAAAAAAATCATTCTTTCTATTAATTTGTTCCTCATATACTGCCTCTTTACTTATTTATTCTCCTTTTTTCCTGACACAATTATTCACACAACCTTGGCAACTGCAATGTAGTGGGAAGGTACTACTTTTATCCCAAATGTGAAAACAAGGGTTAAAATCCTGGATGATTAGTTAGTACAGAGGCCAGGTCTGGCACTATGAAATCCTACTGTCCCTTTGCAATTGGAAAGCTGTAAGATAACAATGCAGTTTCATGGTCAGCATTTTTATAACCAAAATTTGGACATGTGAACAAGCCAACACATTAAGCATTGTAGACTGACTCTGAGGTTAGAGAAGTGATACACATACTAATGGTTGTTCCTGTTATGTATTAACTAGGATTCCTGTGTGAAAAAATAACTAACTGAAGATAGTAATTAAATAATTGCAGATGTTAGCAATGTGAATATTTGGCTCTATAAAATGGTTTGCTGTGAAGGTGAAAACATGTTCCTCTTTCCAAAATCCAACACAGTTTCTGAATCATGTGTTTGTTCCCTCCCGACTCGTGACTAGTCCTGACCACTTGTAATTAAGTTTATTTAAGTCTCACTGATATTCATAGTAGTGCATCTCACCCACCTTCTCCCAGTCCGCCAAAAAGCTGAGGCCAAAACAAATAAGCCACCTTTCATGCAAAACACAACGAACACAAAAATGTAGTGGCTTTGCATCTGGAGTTTTAACAAAACGGTAGTATCTTTCATCAGAATAGTAAAACAAAGAAATAAAACCGTGGCCGCTAAGTCCATCTCATCTAATCTAATGAGTAAAAATTAAGAGTCCCCAGCCCATCTGCTACCAGAAAAGAATTCCCAGGCATGTTGCAGGTCTTGTTTGCATAGCCATGTTAACCAGGACAGATGAGCCCCCCCAGAAGGGGCATTCCAATTTCTGCTTGGCTCAGTACTTGTCTGTATGAGGAAATGTACACTTCAGTGTTCTAGAAACCAAACCAAAGGACCTGTTGTAAATGGCAGTTGTTTTTTTCTTCCTCTCAGTTAGTTCTTCTATCTAATACCACAGATTAATTTGTCATAAGCACCTAGAGTATTGCAGACCTCGTGTCAAAAGATGAGGGATCACAAAAGCAGGAATAATAAGTAGAGGCGTTAGAGGGACATTACCTTATTCCGTGGTTGACACTTTTTTTGGAAACTATAACAGTACTATGCAGAACCACTTGTAAGCATACTTCTTGGATTCTGAATAATGGACACTAACCACCACAGCTATATCATCTGTGAATTAATATTATCCTCTGACTGCATTTGACCAAGGTATTGATTAGACTGCACTTCTTGTACTATTAAAATTGATGAGAATTATTCCATTGACTCCAAGAGGCCTTAGATCAGAGTTCAAAAACATAAGAATATGCACTATACTTGTACAAAAGTGCAGGGCAGAGAAAGACAGCAGAGTTTTGCATTATGGGTCTGTACTGCTTTGGGAACTTGAATCATCTTGGACACCTTCATAGTAGGGCACAGAGTTTACTGTAGTCAGGAGGTTATGGTGCAACAGCTGTGGTGCTCTGCTTACCCGTAAGTACAGCAGCACAGAGCCTGCCCCAAGAAGGACATAATGGTTTTGAACAACAAACAGAATTCTTTTAAGTACTGCCTGATTATACAAGTCAAAGAAAATTATTAGAAGTAAAATCTTCTATGTCTTCATCAAGAAAAATACAAAGAAATCAACACTCTTCTTTAATGAACTACATTTTATGATGCTTCCTTCATGAGTGTTTCAGGAAACACGGTTTGACTGTGATCAAACCACGGAAACAGCATATAGAAATGGAGTTCACAAGTACCTTAGGAAGGAAACAGCATGATAATAATGGCAATTACTATTTCCTGTATTAGAAAAATAAATATAGCTCTGAAATATAGCTCCAGTTTCAATGGAGATTATGATAAAAATTGTTAAAAATCACCAGCTGTATTTTAATGCAATAATTCAATTTAGCCATTTAATTTAGAAAATATTCTCTCCAATTCTGATAGCAAATAATGAAATCATTTTCCTCTCTTCTGCCTCTCTCTATTTGACACCCCAATGTACACTGCAAACTGAGATATTTTTTAAAAGTTTTTTAGAAAAAAGAATCTACAGAATGGGTATGAAATAAAACTGAATGTTAAAAAGCCATTGTAAAGTTCGAAACAAGAACCCACGGTAATGGGATCACTGTCAGCATGTGTAGAAATTAAACTCTGATATTCTGTTAATTGTTTCAGGTTACATCAGAAGAAGGGAAGAAGTCACATCATCTAGAAAGTGTAGTCATTAAATAAGGCTATAAAAATCAGAATAAGACTGTACACACTAGTAGAGCACGTTCACGGTCATTCACTCTGCCTCTCTTGTCTGTCTCTACAACCGAAAGTCATCTGGTGATATGTCTGCTCTCAGTACTCACACTAAACATCCAAGCTGAGAAGAGGTTCCTCCACTTTAGAGTTTACTCTGGTTCCAGCTCAGGCACTGTTCCTAGCCTGTCTGCCACTCACTTACAAAATTCCTTCACCTGCATCTGGGCTGCTTTCAAGTCAAGCCAAGGTCATCCGGATGCACACAAAACCTGTCCTCTGCAGTTAAAGCACTGAAGCACTGACAATGTACTCGGCTCACCCGCAGCTCCCCACAAGTGCCTTGGGCAACTTAATATGCTTCCTCTTGGCTGAGAAAGAATCAAAGTTAAATAGCTAAGGGCAGTCCCAGGTGCCAGGGATACATCCCAGGATGTCACAACACATATGGAGAAGTGCAACAGCACTGATCAGACAAAAACTTGGATAGGTTTCATTTGGGGGGAGAGCTAATAAGGAAAAGGATGTAGACTCAGAATTTCCTCATGGAGATTCATTAAAAAACCCACAACCAAAAAATAAACACCGAATAAAACCCCCAACAAAAACACACCCTAGAGATATAAAATTATACACAATCTTGCCTATGAGTAAGGTCGTGGTGCAACAAACAGAAGCAAGGAAGGATACCAGACTACAGCAGGCCAGCAGAAAGCAACAGTGCTGTAGTACTCGTTTGGACAGAACTCGTATGGAGTTCTGCATACCATTTAAAGAGCAGCATTCCGCTTTGCACAGAAATAAATGGATGCACTGAGATTTACACCTTTTAACTCCCTTACCAGGACTATTATTATTTCTAGGCTCATACAAAATCTTTAGGAAATTTGGTATTATAGCATTAAAATGCAAAAAATGCAACTAAATAGTCATTAAGTAACTGAGGGACAATGTCATAAATTACAGATATCACTCATAAAAAGCAGACCCTGAAACAAATTTGAATTCATTTGATATACAGTAATTTCAAGACAATGAAACCTTAAAGGCTTTAACAAAACATCAGCCCATCATCTTTAATAGTACAGCAATGGATACTTTTACGTCATGATACATTTTGTTGTTAGCACGTTAATAATCATCTTTCATCAAGCATAAAACTTGCAGTTAGGAAATACAGCTGCAATAGCACAATTAAGACTACTCTCAGCATATACCCTGAAGCAAAGAAAACAAATGGGCTGCTTTTCATTAAGGGACTTTGGCAAACATCTTTAAAGACAATGTTTTCTTTCTAGAAACAATCCCAAGAGGCGTTTAAGAGTCTTTCCTGAGGTAAACCTGGTACATGAATACATTCATACTACAAAATACAAATAGTAATTTTCCAGTACATAGCACCTTCTAATTTTTCAGTAAGACAATCTATGTCTAAGTAAAATACTAACAATTTCTTTAAATTCTTAATTTAATACTTAAAGTAAAACACTGACCCTACATACACGTATGCTCAGTTTAATTCAGAAGGATCACTTGTATGATTAAGCTTCTAGTATCAGAACTGGAATTATAAAAGACAAAAATTATCTGCAAGCACCAAATTCAGAATCTTCTTCTAGAAAAGATCGCTTTAAAGACAACGGACAGTGAAAAATAGGGTAACTCCCAATTAAATGTAGAAATAGGCACACTATTTTATGTATGTTTTAAACAATTATATATTCTGATTGTATATTTTTAATGCATGAAGTCAACAGCAGACATGACATCGTCACTGGGTAGATTTTTAGCCTAAAAGTTTCTTCATCAGAAGCTACACTTACTCTAGATAGGCTGTAGCCATTTCTTATACTTCTTAAGAAAATAATACCAAGTAATCTCAATGCAGAATTAGCTTGCAGATTCTTCTTAATATATAGTTTCTCTGGCATGAACACATGATATGACTGGTAGGGATCAGTTACCTAACCATAACATGCGTTGCTATTCCACACTCAGGTCTAGCAGAGGAGACCGGGGACTCATGGCAGTCCCACACCCTTCAGAAATGACAAGGAGAGGTGAAGTGACTTAATCTAAGGCAGTATCTGAAGCAGCAGCAGACACCTATTCACTTGGGCGACAGAATCTCACCTGTTGCAACCATCAGATTTTGATTTAATCTCCTCAGCAATCACTTAATGTAAACAAACAAAAACTTCTAACTGGGGGGAAAGAGATCATGGAGGAGACTTCACTTTGGTATAGAAAATAATGTCACACTCTAGAGGCCGAAAGAAATAAAGACCTGATACCAAAAGGCAGTAACATAGTCTTATTCCCAAGCAACTGTTGTCTGAAAGCCCAGACTTCCATGAAATTCTGTAGTATAAAACTACCTCCTGATTAGCATAATTTCCCAGCTTACATATTACTACAAAACCAGGAAATCACATCTTTTCAGCACAGGAGGCCAGCAATAAAAATGGTTTAAGATTCTCATAACAAAGTTAGGCTGCATCCTAAACACTACAATATTCACAACCATTTTTACAGTTACTTTTGGCTTCAAGTGAATGCTTGGTACACATGTATGGGCTCTGTACAGATTGTATTTCTTTGTTACAGACTCTCAACCTCATTTCAAATTTAGATTATATTGAGAACTGTCACAGGAGAATTTCAAAAGATAACAAGCATCCCCAAATCTCTCTCATCCTCCCTCACAAGGGTGCTTCACACTCCAGAACAGGCACATTTTCTGGACAAGTTTCTCTCCGAGGTGTCCAAATGTTAACTATACATTTTGGAACATTGTATGTGTTGTTCAAATAATCACATTTATAGATATAAAAGAGAATAAAGAATAACTACACAGCATCAGTATGGGCTACCTACACAAGTTAGACTGAAATTGGTTTGTATCAAAGGAAAGATAAAATATTCTTAAGAAACCTTCTAACATCAGGAAGTTATGAGAACAGCCCACCAGCATGGTACCCAGGCTCCTGAAGAGGACTCTGGCCGTGCTAAACCCAGGTCTGAACTAGACATCAATGGCAGGCGATGGTAGGGAAATAAAAGGGACTTTCTCTTCTGCTTGGGGTTTAATTGGTGAGCCTGTAGGCAATTACTAGCAATGTCAAGATAACTATGCCCACCTGCCTCCTGGTCAAATCTGGCCATAAGCTTTAGCTAAAACCCATCTTCCATGACGTGGACTAAGAAAGCAGCTTAGAGTTATGTTAACTCCATAGTAAATGAGGACTTCTCCTGCAAGACAGAATTCTTCAGAGGCTGGGTAAAATGAAACAGTTTATGAGCCTCCTTTTATGTTTGCCCTCAGTCAGGAGAGATTGAGCTTGAAATTTGTTTGTTTGGTCTGTTGTGATGTTTCAAGCTGCAGGAATAAGAGTCTCCACAAGCTCTTTATGCACTTCAAAGTTCAGAAACTGCTCCCTCTAACCCCACAATGTAGAAAACAACTTCAAATATAGCATAGTCATGTACAGACAAGCTTGGTAGTCTGGGGTGAATTAAACTATACCTGCAGGTACTTCTTTTCTAGGAACTCTGGGGTAGCCACAGGCTATATAGCATAAGGCGGCCCAACTTCCACTTCTATGTGTCATATGCACATGCATTTAATGGACTGAGGCCATGACTTGTAACTGTTTTCAAACTGGGGTGTCTATTCAAGCAAATGGTGGCTTTGCTGCAAGCTATTCATTCCTCACTTTCCTCTTGATGGTAGCCCTTCCATCAGCCCTCCTTCAGCCAAATGCTATTTTTCTCCCCTGCAAATAGGATCAGCCAATCGTGTCATTATTACATCGCACAAAATAACTACAGGACAAAGACGTCTATAGGGGTAACTGGGAAGTGAACAATTATTTTCATTTTTTTCCCATTACTCTACTGAACCCTGAACTGCAATGGGCAAAGGAACTACTTATGCAGGGGCAGGCATCACCAGAAAAATACACAGTGCTGAGTGATTAGTCTGATGAACTCAGACTTCAGTCACATACTCCATATTCAAAGACTACAAAGGATCAGCAAAACCACTACATCAAGCAAAACATTACTTCCCAGAACAGTTAAGGGTTAAAACGTCTGAGTACAGGTGTAGGAACCTTAAGCATCAATGTACTCATATTCAGTCCAATAAGGTGTTCTTACAGATTGTGAGTTTTTAGAAAGAGATGCAAAGGCAAAATAGTATTAATTGACTTGTGGAATTTTGGAGAGCAACATAAATCCCTAATTCTGCTGGATTCTTTAGGAATAATCAAGCACAATCCCAGTGAGCACTTACAGACATATTTCAATGCAGCCCTGAATAATGTCTTCCTCTTAAATATTCCTTAGTCACTGCACTCTACCTGCAGTTTTTGAACCTACTGGCCAGCAGTGCATTAAACAGAAAACTTGTATTTAGATGAAAATACAGACAGGGATAAAATTATCAGACAATATACGGATAAAATATGAATGTGTGCTTTCTACATGCTTGTATCATCTCTTATTTGTTATCACTGGACAAACAAATGTATCTATATATTCCTTACCTTTAACATAGTGAATTCATATGGCTGATAACCTTTGAAACTTTCATGGATAGCTGCCATTGTGTGTGAGGTTTTTTCCCAAAAATGAAGAAGTGTTGTCTGTAAGGTAGGATAACATTTCAGTGTAATGTTAGCTTTAACACCAATCTGCTTTCAATGTAAATTTCACATCTCCACTCCAATACTAGTTACATATTCTTACACTTGAATATTGCCATGGTAACCTCCTAAAAACCATATATGAACAGGAAATCTTTCTTTTGGAGGTCAAAGTTTTCTTTGGATACCTGGTAAGTTGTTAACACATGAGAAAGGAGGTTGCATCTGCTTGCTCCCAAAAGATCCACTTTTTGACAGACATCAGTCTTCAGTTTGTCAAAGTTGAGTTTTGCATGTCGCACTTGAGCTTGAACCTTCAAACAAAGGGACAATTGTTTATGTAGTGAGGGTTTTTTCTCCATTTTTCATGAAAAAGAAAACTAACACAACTTTTAGGGAAATCAGACAACCGAAGAGACTGAATTAAAATTTATATATAACTTAATTATAGCACCAATCCCACTCATATTAAGACATGTTAGGCTGATATATGCTAAAATACAGCTCTTACTATCTTCTGTTACTATTTTTGTAATACATTCAGTGAAAAATTTTTGGTTTCTAACCCTGTTTATAAGATAGATATTAGTATTAAATATATACTGAGAAGATATTAATTGGAGAACACAGTCATTTTGCTATCTCTTTACAGAAACAGAAATTAAAAGCCTGACTGAGAAATTTGGACTAAAAGTTTACTACATAATACACAGGTGCACAGGCAGAGCTGTCTCCATCTACCTATAGTAGAAGACAGATTACATTGGCAAACCAGTCAACTGTTGTTGACAATACAGCATTTCAATAACTTTGAACTGCTACAAAAATTTCACTCCTTAAAGTTTTCCTTCTAAAACAGAGTGCTTTTCCTGTTTATTGCTATAAGAAAAATATCAAGGCCCCTTTTTCAAGACAAACATTTTCAAAGGATTTTAGTTTTTCAAATTATTCTTCTACAACCTGTTAAGTATATACAAGACACTGTCTGTTACACAAGCTGCACATGTTTGACAACAATACTGGTATTCTCATGATAAGGTATCAGGGTAGAAAGATAATGTAGGTTATTTGTACCCAGGATCCAGAAGGGGAAGCCGTCTAGGTAACTACCTATTACACCAAACAATTCTGAGTTCTGCTAATAACAATTACATCCCAAACTTCTGACCTGATCCAGTGCTCTAACCACTAGACTACAGCACCTTACAGGTTACTTGCTTTGTTGTTTTGGCATATTAAAGAGCTTCAAACCAAAGATGAGTGTTCAGAGCTGGAAGAGTTCTTGGGTAGTTAGAAGATGTTTTAGTGAGGTGGAGACAGATTTGAATTCCCTCAGGAATTTGCTCCCATAGCTTCCACTCCTTAGGCAAGCATGACAAATGCTAAGCTATGATACAAAAAGCAAGGAGCAGCTACTGCCAAAATATCCCCCTACAAAGTACAATATTTTGTGAAAAGCCTTACCCAGTCAGAACTACACTGGCGTGATCTGAGACTGCCTCTTAGTTTGGGATCCTCAAGGGACTTCACACTATTTCTTGTAGCTTAAGAATCTGTGCCCAGCTGAAGCCCAAGCAAGGCACCATGCTATCCATGCCAGAAGTCCTATCCCACACACAATTGTCTGGCCAAACCAGCAGGTGGATAAAAAGCTTATGGGTCTCCAAAATTAGGTTGCAAATGAGGAGGATGGGAGCAGTGGCAGAAGCAGCATGGACACTTGATCTAGTGCTGGATAAAACACCTTTGTCGTGCATTAGGTTCTCAAATCCTTCATTTCCTTTAGCTCCAAGTGACTGACAGCATAGATTTACAACCGTGGTCAAAAAAAACTTGTGAAAAAAATCATGGGCCTCTGCAAAAAGAAGATTCTAACTGAAATCCAAATATGAGATCTCCTACTACTTTTGCCAGCAAGAATTGCTACTGCAGGAAGGTACTTAAGTAAGAGATGTTGTAAGGCTATGAAAAACATAGTGAGACTTCAAACCAAATTCTGATCTCAGTTACAGCCATGAAAATCCAGAAAAATTCAACTGATGTCAGTGGAAACGTGTCAAATATGAAACCGTATTTTACAGTGGTGCAGCTGAGATCAGAATCCCTTTTGTATTCAGTGTATCATAGCACTAGTGAAAGCTCAGTAAGAACAGCTGTGGCTTTGTGTACTGATAGTTCAAAGGAGCAAAGAATGTTAGTTCTGGGGAACAGAAATACTGTGTCAGAGGTGGTGGGCCAAGGGAACAAAAAGGGTATTCATTATTAATTTTTACAACTGTAAGTCTGCACAAGGACTTCAGACAACAGACTGGGATGTAGGTCTACCTTGTTTTTCAAGGTCCTAAAAGAAAAGAAAAGAAAAATAAATCCAGAACACAAAAAAAAATGTAAAGTTTCTAGTTGCAGTCTTCCTGCATGCGGTCTTCAGGGACATTTCGCAAGAAACAGCATCAGCATTTATCTTAATTTAACATGTAATTAGTGTCTCTTTTAAAAGCTAGAGCATTCATAAAGAGGTGATCCACAACACAATGTGGAATACAAACCTGTATGTTTGACATGCCCATACAGATGATTCAAAATCATGTAGTGCTGTGTTACCAAACACCACGTTTCTCTTGCCAAGCAGACACAATGCAATACTGCAAGAATTATTAAATTAAGGACCATTTTAGGTTTTTTGGTATACTGAAAGTTTATTGAGCAGAAGTACTCTCCATTTTGTAATAGCAGTGCAGGACAGCCGAGAAAGAACACTGCACGCTACATCAGTATGACCTTTGACCTTTTATGTGTGCCAATAAATGCATTTTCAATTCAAATTATTATTTGACATCTTTTAAGATTACTTGTGGCTTCAGGAATTAGGTATAAAACCTTAGTGCTTACAAAGCATAATCTACTTAATACCACAGAAGTTATCAGAATGAACCTTTGGTTTTCTACTCAAGGGAAAGCTGATGTAATACATACTAATCTTCTCCTCCTACTGCAATTACTCTCTAAGACATGAGAAACAGGACCTCATTGTGGTCTCAGTCCAGCAAATTCTTATTCATATATTTAACTTCATTAAAGCTGAACATACAAACTTTCTTCAAAATCCTGGTCGGAAAAGTGTGAGGATTTTTACTGACTAAGAGAACTTCACCAAACCAAATGCAACGTGGACATTTTACAATGAAAGAGCTCCTAAGCATCTGAAACCGTAGGTGTTGGTTGTGAGGTTTGTGCTGTACAAGAAAATCTTTGATGCCACTGACATAAAATGGACTATTACTCTGCATTTTTTTTTTTCTAAGCAACAACCTGGAGCAACCTGCTTTTAATTTCCCAATGCAAACATCTAAGTACAATATGTATGGAACAAAATTCTTTAAAGAGAGCACATAAGAAAACATAGATTTGGAAAGCAATCTCTTATTAAACCAATAGCTTGATAGGCTATGAGATACCAGACAAAAAATAATTTTAAAAGAGTAAAGTAAGTAAGTAAATAAATTAATAAAGTCTAAATCCAGGGGGCTTGAAAGTCAGATTTTAGTATGCTTTATTTTAAGGGCAAATATTTGCTAACACATGTTCCTAAACCTATGTTTAAACAGAAAAGTCCCAATCTTCGAGTGTTAACATTAAAAAAAAAGTTCAGACCCAGTTAAATAACCCTATTCAGCATGTATGCAGTATGTTCAGTTACTAAAATACAGATTTGTCGTGTATTTTCAAGGAATCTATGTCCTCTACATCACATCTGTGTTATAATCTCCCTTCAGTCTACTATAAAATGCAAAATTTATTTCCAGTAGTAGTCCAATTTCAGGGACAATTCAGCTAGCGAAGCATCATCTCCAAAACGAACTTATGTTGGATAAATGCACTAACTTACTTTACGTACAGTATAGTTTTTGTCTCAGCATTTCCAACACAGAAGCAGTAACAGATGCTTCCAGTCTAATTTGTCACCCAAACTCTCACTTACTCGATCTGAAAAGCATGCACAGCATGTGTATAGGCTAGAAAGAAGTGGGTGAGTAAATCATGAGGGAAAAATGCCTGGAATATAGCAGACCTTTCTGATGGGGGCTCTGGGTAAACTCTACCAGCAGATGGAATCAGTGCAAATCTCTGCATTAAGTAAGTACAGCACCTTCTGCCATACCTGATCCTTGTGAAGACTACATAAAACTAAATGCAAACTGAAGTAGGTTGTTGTTCAAGCACAAAGAATGTAGCTTATAGTGTATCTTAGAGCATTTCTGCATACAGCACAGAGAGCATAAGGAACTAGATTCTCAGATCCCACAGAACTGTAACAAATTCATAGCTTGAGTGGTGTTATGGCAAGAAGCACCCACTATACTTTTACACATGCGTATATAATCACATACTGGTTTTCTTCTCCTTTTTTTCATTTGGGTTGGTGTTTGGGTTTGTTTTTTTTTTTAATTATTATTATCACAGAATGGTTTGGGTTGGAAGGGACCTTAAAGACCATCTAGTTCCAACCCCCCTGCCATGGGCAGGGACACCTTCCACTAGACCAGGTTGCTCAAAGCCTCATCCAGCCTGGCCTTGAACACTTCCAGGGATGGGGCATCCAGAGCTTCTCCAAGGCCAGGCTGGATGAGATTTTCAGTATTGGATGAGACTATTCAAGACTGATGCTGGGTAGTCAGAGAACAGAAGAGGTACTGTTTTACACAAAATAATGCCTGTACCTAAACTTTTTCTTGTGCCACGTAAGGACTTCCAACATCTTACACATTACTAAACCTATGTTCTACATTTTGCAGACTATACTTTGAATCAACTGTTCCCTTGGGTTGGAATAGTATTTACTGCATTCATTAATCTCTGCTCCATTAACTTGTGGGAATAACACATAACAACGATTAAAGAAGAGGTAGCATACTTCTGTTTGTTAACTTCAGACCTAGTTATTAAAATCATTCATGATCTGATGAAAAACACTAATAAAAATTAATTGGAGGAGGTCAAATTTATAAAGTGAGAAATGCCTAGCTAAGAAGGAAAACTACTTGGACTGTATGTATAGCAGATCCAGATAATATCTCTTGGGTCTGAAGTCAAGCAGATGAACATCAGATTTGTTCAAGAAATGAAACTATTCTTGAGATACAAATTTAGATAACCTGAAGTGCATGACAAGTTCTAATGATACACTTCTTAAATTTTCCATTTTGGACTTAAGTATGATTGTCTATGCTTGTGCACACATCCCCATGCACCTCATTCTATTAAACTTGATTAAGCAAATTTGCAGTCATGTTGCATTTCATATGAAGGATTTAATTACCACTGCATGTCTCCCTGTCTCACTCTGGAAAGCAACAAAAGTACTGTCTGCCTTTCTGCCACAAAAGAACAATGATATGTCAGCTTTGAAAGAGAAGTTATGTCTGTGTGAGCAAAGGGAAAGCTGCAGTACACCTGCCATATGGACTGTCTTGTCTTCTCCTCCTATGCAAGACTAGCAGAGCAGAGCTGCTACCTATGGCTCAGATTCCCAGTCACTACAGGAGTATAAGCAAATCATATTTTGAAATGGCTGTCAAAAATATCCACGTCTTGTGTCAAGGTAGTTTAAGTGTATCAGCAAATTCATGTGGAAAGATAGTATGTAAGTGTTGTGGGTTGACCCTGGCTGGAGGCCCAGTGCCCACCAAAGGTGCTCTGTCACTGCCTTCCTCAGCTGGGCAGGGGAGAAAAAAACACAGTGAAAAGCTCATGGGTCGACACAAAGAGAGGGAGAGATCACTCACCAACTACCATCAAGGGCAAAACAGACCTTACTTGGGGAAATTACTTTAACTTATAACCAGTCAAATCACAGTAGAATAATAAGAAATAAAACCAAATTTTAAAACACCTTCCCCCCACCCCTCCCTTCTTCCTGGGCTCATCTTTGCTCTCAATTTTTCCACCTCCTCCCTGCCAGTGGAGCAGGGGGATGAGGAATGGAAGTTGTGGTCAGTTCATCACATGTTTCCTCTGCCACTCCTTCC
>NW_010271264.1:41009-73279 GCF_000690775.1 Eurypyga helias
CCTTCTCCAACATGAGTCCTTCCCAGAGGCTGCAGTTCTTCACGAACTGCTCCAGCGTGGGTCCCTCCTATGGGATGCAGTCGTTCAGGAGCAGCCTGCTTCAGTGTGGGCCCCCCGTGGGGTCACAAGTCCTGCCAGCGAACCTGCTCCAGCCTGGGCTTCTCTCTCCATAGGACCACAGGTCCTGCCAGCAGCCTGCTGCAGCACGGGCTTCACACAGGGTCACAAACTCCTTTGAGCATCCCCCTGCTCTGGCATGGGGTACTGCATGGGCTGCCAGCGGGTCTCTGCTCCACCGTGACCCTCTATGGCTGCAGGGCACACCCGCCTCCCCATGGTCTGCACCATGGGCTGAGGCTTCTGGCAGCTTCTCCCAAAAGCCACCTCTGTAGTCCCCCTGCTAATAAAACTTTGTCATGCAAACCCAACACAGTTAAGTGAAAGCTGATTTGAACTTGTATTAGGCTAGCTGCATTGTAAGAGATAAAGATTCTGGAAAGGAAACTGGCACAACTTTCTGATGTCCTGAAGTGATAGAAAACTTGTATATGGACTTGATCAAGGCAAGTCTATCACAATATACAATATACCACAAAGACTTTTCAGCCACCAAAGGCCATTTTTCTAGTGGCTCAAACATTCATGGTGAGAAATAAACTAAATATTCAACTGAAACACAGTGATATCCAACATAATCCAAGGAAATCAATACCTACTCAAATAAATGCAAGTATCTACTAGCAAATTACCTGCCATAATTACCCAGAGATTTTAGATTTAATTGAAGCACCTAATTCACCTGTTCAGATTTTTCACTGGAGGCTGCAGCATGTTCATGATAGTCCTGGAACTGAAGGTAAGCACTAGAGGAAGAATGCTAAAGTACAGCAAAGAAAAAGAAAAAGGATGTGTGTGTGTGTGTGTGTGTGTGTAGAAAAAGAAGGCAGAAGCAATGCTACACCATTCCATAACATAATATAGAGCAATGAAGCTTAATATGGATTAGTGTAGTAGTAGCAGCATTTCCCTGTATTTACTGGGACCAAGAACAATCATGTTTCTCTGCCAAAAAACTCAGGCTGAAACATCAATTGCCTACAAACAGAACAACCATAAAGTCATCATATGCTGGTAGAGAGGGTTTTTTACTTTATTCACAACATTTTTATTTGTAGTCAGAACAATCAAATCTCCGTGACTGTAATACGTATCTTGCTCTCCTTACACTATGATGAAGTGCTCTAGAGAAAAGAACCAGTAAAAAGTCACATTATAACTGAAATATTATTCCTCCAAACCCAGCAGCTTTCATGCAAATGTTGTCATTCAAATCCACTACATTTTAGCTACTTTCACAATCCTACCCTATTTGAATTCACATGATAGAACCATTCTCACACTTCGTTTTCCTTCTCAAAAAATGAGTTTAGTCAAAACCAGGATCCCTCTCTGCAATCAGAATGGGAGACAAAATAACAGCTCTAATAGCTTTAATTCACACATAAGAACAATAACCTCTGATGATAATTCACATTTTCATTTGAATATGTTATTCCCTTTGATTTCAATAGTATTGCTCATTATTATTTAACATTTGTATTACAGCAGTTCCTGAATTTTTCAGTGAGACTGGGTCCCATTGTCCCTGACACCAAAAAGCACTGAATAAATTAGAGGTCTGCCCCAGAGTTCTGGAATACTTAAGCACAAGCCCAACTGTTTGAAGGACAGGGGTCTTAAATTGAGATTGCACTGGGAAAACGAGCCCTTACTTGGTATCTACAGGTGTGAGTGATTCTTGCCCCCAGGACAGCGGAGTCTACCTCACCAGAACATGATGACATTATAGCAACCACTTATTCCACTTTGCAAAATAAAACAAGATCCCTGTCTTTTAAACGTGACCATGTACAGCCTGCACCATTCCATCATTTGTGTTGCACAGTTCTCCTAAACCCCCACTGTGCTACGCACAACGTGCATGTGCACAAACATGCAGGTCTACTACAGACTTTTCTATTACGACACCTACCAGCTAAAGAGCATTAGCACTGGGTGTCTGGAACTAACATATCCAAGCAAACTTCAGCCTTCAGCTATGTTCCTGATCTGAGAATTCAGAGGCTTTGAAGGGCTTGAAGGTTTGGGGTTTTTTCTGGTAATACTAATTCATAATAAAAATATAAACATATCCTGAGTGGTATGAAGATAAAACTGAACGCTTCTACATAAAATTCCAAGTTTTATGGGGGGCTTTTTCTGAGATTTCTCATGGGTAAGGCCATAGGATTTTAAACTCCTCTCCTCTTTTCCTTCTGGCCCCCTTCAGAAAGAGCTAATAAAGATGCTATAGACAGAAGAATATTTGTGTACTATGCAAGGAAAGGATTATATGACAGGACTAAATTTCACATGGACACTTTACACCGACACATGATAGCTTTGATACAACACACCGCTCAAAATTCATGTATAACATGCAACTAATAATACAACAGAATTTCTCAAGTCCATGAAATTAATAGAAATAAAAGAACAGGTTTTGTGTTCTATTCCTATCTGTGCCTGTGATGCTGTATTATGCTACAGAACAACTGGGGGTTAATTATTTTTTCTGCAGGAATGTGACCATACTCTGATAGCTCTTGCTTCTGCCTCTAACATGCCCTGCTGCCCTGAGGCACTGAATAAATTATAATTTGAAAACAAAAAATTGAGGAGCTTTTAAAGAAGCTATATTGAAGGAACTTCACAGAGGTGCATTACTTTGAGCCTAAACTATCTATAAATACATTCATATATATATTTATCATTATCGTTTCATCTCCCCGAGTGGAACAGAACAACCTGAAAATCTTTTAAGGTTGTATGATAATGTTCTGTACTTCAAATGTATTAGCAATTACAACTTTTAAAACCTTAACCACGTAGAAAACAACATAATTGCATAATAGGGAAAGCAATATATTTGTGTTAGATTAAGTCTTCACAGTTTTAAAAACACATCAGATGTCATTAGTTTTAGTTGAACTACTACTTTTTAAAAATACCAGATTTTTATACTACTTTAAATAAAACAGATGTATACTTAATTTACTTTTTTCAGTATGTTAAAAACAATATTAGAAGCTTTCAGGTATCTGGGGATAACAAAGCTTTACACTCCAGAAGCACCAAAAAGGAACCCATATTTTCTCAGATTCTGTGTTTTTTCAATATGTCCTAATAGGATATGGCCCATTTCATCAGTTCTTTGAGGACAGCCATTATAACTCCCACAGTAATCCTCAAAATTGTAGTGACTATTTTGGCTAAATTTTTGCCAAAATTTGTCCCTGTGCACAGCAGGATTCCTATCCCCTTGGTCATTTATACCTGATCCAGCTTTGTGAAGCTCTGCAGGTTTTCTAGATGTGTTCCTAGGGAACTACCATGTATTTGGCAAGAGAGTTTATGGTCAGAACAAATCAGCAGATTAACATTAAAAAATATTACTGCTGCATTTATTCTATGGCATGTGTTCCAGAAAGACAACACTAGGTGTGCCTAGCTCAGGTGTTGACATCCACATTGTTACACTGTGATCTGTTTTAGTGGATAGAGATCCGTCCAACACAAAAAAGTGAGACTAGAGTTTGGTTCATGTTACCCTGAAAAAGCCCATTTCTCTTCACTGGACTATAAAGGGAGCTCTTGTTGACTACTACGTTTGATAAATCCTAACCTAAGTGATGCCCAGAAAAAAACAAAACAAAACAATTTCCTTTATTGCTAATACTAACTGTAAGTTTTTTAATATGTGCCTTATTTACCATTTGAATTCATTCAGCATAAGCTTCCAAGCCACGATTCTTGGTGAACTCCTGACGAGCCTCAGGAACTTACATACCATGATCTAGCCAACTCTTCATCTTCTCTTTGTTAAATAGTACAGATTACCTTCTAAATACCTCATCTTAAGTAATTTCCCCTAGTCCTGACATCTTTTTGATACTCACTCTCTCCAGTTTTTCAAACCAGAGAACTGGACTGCAATCTGTGCTCACTCAAACTGTATCAAGAGATTTCTGACACTGGTTAACAGCTAAGCTAAATCTTTACAGAAATTCTTCACAAAAACTGTTGAAAAACCTTGCAAATGTAGTTGCAGAGCTGCAATTAGCTATTTGCTGCCTGGGAAGAGAAAAGAATTAAACAGATGAAAGAGATGAAACTGTGATTAAATATACAAAAGACCTCCTTAATCTAGAACTCGAAACATATACTGCCATGTTGTTTGCATCTCCAGTCACTGGAGACGCAGCCATTGTGCTTGGGATACAAATATATCCCACAAAAACTATGACTTTCATTCTCTGTTATCTGACTACAGAGCCTCCTGCTTTTCTTTTCTCCTGCCTATGTAACTTTGTCCTAATTTCTAGCCCTGTCCTTATCCTCTCAGTACTTTGGGTTGGATGCCTGCCTTTTTCTTCCTGGTTTGAAATCCATGTCTATGATCCTGGGTCAAGAACATCATGCTAAAGAGTAAAGTGCTTAATGAGTATTGCTGCCTTTTTTTTTTTTTCTTTCTTTAACAGCAATATAAAAATGTAAGTTAAGAAAAGATGTTATTAGTTACACTGAATTAACTATTGCTATTATGAAATCTCAGTAGAGGACTTTTTCCTAAAAGATATTATACCAAACAGCCAGGTCGTGGACATGCACTGTAACTTCTTTGTGGATCTTTTTCAACAGAATATGAAATTTGCTCTTTGTGTCACATTTATGCCACATTTCCCTCTTAAGTTTTTCAGTACTCAGCCTGTAAAAAATTTACTGCCTTGAGCCTGTTTGCTCACACGCCATGTAACTCCAGCCTGGCAGTAATGAGTAAGCCATGGTCAAAACTGCTTACCTCATAACCACTGACAGTCAGCAGATGTGAGCAATTCCCTGACCCCTCTGAGGATATAAGGTTATGGCTGGCTTGAATGTTCTTCCTCTTTTTTTCCTCCCAGAAAAACAAAGGTTGGTTGTACCATCTTTGGATACATTCAATGACAGTTATCACAGAACCTGAATCCTATCAAGTAACTTTCCTTCTCTCCTTTATGCAAACACATACACACTTTCTTACTCCCTTCTCTTTCTTTTTTTTCTACTGCCCCACTTCCTTCCCAGCAAAAAACTATAATGTACCTTTTCCAACTCTCTGGTGTCTCTTTAGTGATGGGGAAAAATTGCACATTATGCATGTGACTCCCTAAATACTATGTAGTGACGTGAAGATTTTTATTTGTTTTCACTCTATATTTTTCTTCCACCCAAAGTCAAGTTGGATCTGCAAAAGCCAATCAGTTCAGGCTTAGCAATGGTGGAGAGGGAGGAAAGAAGGTGAGAACAAAATGTCTGATCAAGGATGTAAATTAGTTTCTGTAAAAAGAATGGTTAAGATTAGGATTTTCCAGCCCAGAAAAAAAAAAAAAAGAGATGACTAAAGAAGAATATGATGGAAGTCCATCAGACCACACATACAAAAGTTGTAAAAGACAGACCCTGGCCAATAGTTGCCTCAACTGGGCAACTGTATATTAAAAAAAAACAAACAAAACAACAACAAAAAAAACCCCAAAAACAACCACCAAAAAACCAACCAACCAACACAAAAAAAACCCCACCCACACCAACAAAAACCCACAAGATGTCTTATGATGCCTTCATCTGTCACCACACTACAAGAAAATGTCACTGTATATTTGCCCTACGCAACTCCCTGGTTGCTAGGATTGCTCACCAGTGAAGACACATGATGGACAGGCAGTGGATTTTTGTTTGAACTTCAGTGTCAATCCTTAATAATAATGTAACTCTGAGGCATGTTTGTTGGTCAAGGCAGGTTTGCGAGTTTGCTGTGCTGGATTCAGAGTGGCTCAGTGCCTTCTCATGGTGGGAGGACTCTGTTCTGTGGTCTAAGGCAGCACAGATACTTCAACTGAGCATTTCCAACAAGGTAGTAATCTCTAACACCTGTGTAACAGCAGATTTTTCATTATCAAAATTCAAAAACATGTTGAGTTATAGAACTCTGTAGCTGTAAAAGTGGCTGTTTTTAATTGCCAGGGTGTATTCAAATGCTGCCTATGCCCAAATATGTCTAAATAACAGAAGGCATATACAAATGCTTCATATATTGTAACTGTATGACAGTACATAAGCTTTGCATTCACATAGATTCATTTGAAGAAGGAGTAGGGGCAATTTGTAGATGCTCCAACATTTCTCAATTACAACTGCAGTGCAGACAAGATCAGATCTCAGTACATTACTTTCATAAAATTTGTACCTCCTTGTACAGAAGTGTGCATGTATATTAAGACCTGGGGTTTGAATTTTGGAAATGGAGTGCCAAAACCTGGACAGGCCTACTTTATCTTCCAGCATCCACTGCCTAAGCATACAGGCAACACTCTTCTCTCCTCATTCAAGTCCTAGAGGGTTGTCTGCTTATTGAAACTTTTTCTCATGGTATTTAAGAGGGGAATGATGCACTGAACAGTGTTATTGTATACATGAATCCTCTGGGAAAAAGTATATACAGCTAAATTTTTTCCCCTCTTCTTTATTTTTAAGAAGGTAGTTTGTTAAAAATAAGTATTGTTGGAATAGCCCTACTACTGGGTGAGATATTTATTTAATCAGAACAGGCCCATCAATTAAAGATACTCTAAATTCATATGCCAAAAGTCTTCCTGCTATTCAATCAACAAAGTATCCTAATTGAACATGTCTCAAGAGAATGTGTTCTTTTCCTTGCCTGTTTAACTTTTTTGACTTGAATTCAACAACTTCACCTTCCTACTAGCACTAGCTCCCATGGTAGTGCAAAGACCTGGATCCAAACGTGGTTTTGCAGTAGCAAAGTATTGTTACATTCAAATCAAATTTCTCTGAGACATCAAAACTATCTGTGGCAAGTAATACTGTTCTCTGTGCTAAATAACAACTTTTTGAACAGCAGCCCTGCAGCAATAGGAATACACTTCCTCCTCCATTATTAAAAAATAATTTAATCTTTTCACAGGAAAACAAACAAAACAACAGGTTGAAAGGTACCGCCCAACAGCAACAGAAAACCTCTTTATTTTTTTTTCCTAAGGAATTACCAGGAATTAAGGAGATATTTTCCTCCTCCTTCCTGATTTCTACTCCTCTAGCATGGCCCAGTGCAGGCAGACACAGCACGTCATTTGGCGAGAGCACAGCCTCTGCAGAATCCTTTCCACTTATCCAGCAGCTGGACACAGCCCTGATCAAAGTTACATTTCTCAGCAAAAATCCAGCAAGTTCATCCAGCCAATACCAGATGACAAAATCTTTAGCTTTAAGCTTCACAACAGCTTTCACAAACAGAGCAGCACAGTATAATTCCAGCATATGAATCCAGTTGCTCTACTAGTAATGAGTTCACTGCAACAAAACATAAAATGGAATATACACAGAAAATACAATACATAAAGTTTTCAAAAAAATTCAATTAAATACAGGATACAACCCACTCAAATATAAGATGTGGGTCACTTTCATAACTCTAACCACTGTTTACTACAAATTGAAGTCTTAAATTTAAGAAGCTGAAAGCAGCAACAGTCTTCCAATTCTTCAGAATGACTCGAAGTCATTACTGAAATTATGAACACAGAAGAACATAAAAATCAAGGAAAGCAAAAAACAATTACTGTATTGCCCCATCTTAAAAGATTCAAGTGCCTCCAAGCCCACAGCCCTAGAAATGGAGAAGGTATGTTACTTTTCTGCAGCTTAAGTGTTTTAAAAATTATTTTGAAATAAACAGATGCTAAGCATGTTTACACAAAACTTATTTCAAATCAGGAATTTTTACTTGAATTTAAACTGGAGAAAATCCATTTTTAAGCTAAATTGGTAGATGCTATTCTCAAAATGCAGTGGGTGTTTACACAGAGTTCTGCTATAGTTCAGCTCCATTTAGGCATTCACCTTTCAGAAAAGCAGCATCTCTGCATAGCCATACACCTTCCCCAGAAAAAGGGCTATGTGTACTCCTGACCTTACCTTTCCAAAAATCTTTTTCCTTCACTCTTCAAATATATAGCCCTGTGCTCCTTACATTTTACTTAACCAACCTCCCCATCTCCTGCTTGTGCAGAAAGAAATCAGCTACATATTAATGTGTCCACACTGTACTTACGGAAGGGTCCAACCTCAGCAGCTTTGACCCAAAGGGCTATAGCTCTTGCTCCAGAGGAGGGTACAATGGGAAGCAGAGGGCTTCAGTCAGCAGCTACATACCAGCGGACACCACTGCAGGCTGCATGAGGCTTCTCCATTTTCCTCCAGCAGAAACACAAACTACTTATGATTAATATGTTTAACTTCAACCTGCATCGAGGGAAGCAGTTGTCATGCACTCAGATATGTGACACCCAAGAGCAAGAGTGGACACAGTCTCTCCTCCTAACTCATTCCCATTGGGTCTTTACAGGAATAAACTGTGTATGACAGCAGCTCTACCCCTCAGAGCTCGCACCTTCTAGCTACTCTCCAATTACCAGCCAGCACAGAACATAACCTACTCCCCAAGCTGTTAGGATAGAAAGGTTTCTCATAATAATTTTATTCATTTTCTTAAATAAAGGAAAGGCTATAAATATATAGCTTCTAGAATTGCTAAAAGAAGATCTGCTTTTTTCTACTTAGGAAGCCTAGATTCATGCCTCAACTTTCTGTTGGTAACAAGTTTCATTATTACTAAACCCAGGATGTGTGCTTTACTAGGCTGAAAGGAAAAAAACAAATGTTGACACTAATACAGACCCTGAAGCAAGGGCATACAAAGAAAATAATCACCACGCATTTTTCTATTCTTGTGACCGGGAGACTCAAATTGCAACCAGGATAACGTTCATCTAAGTAGCATTGCTTCAGAATTTTGGGACAGACTTCTACATTACGAGCCCCAGATGGAGTTCTAGTAGTGAGCACACATGTCAGTCTGCAGTTGTGAGTGATTACCACAACAGCATGCTCAGGCACATATTATTCTAAACTGCACATGGGTGTGCATCTTTGATATATATCCTGTTCAGGGAAGAATTTGGTCCTAATAACTTAGAATGCCTCCTCCCCTCAAATGACTATGAGGTAGTTGATAAAATACAACAGTTCTTTGCACAGATGCAAATAACTTTATGTAGTCTGAAAAACAAGTCATATTTTGTTAACATGATGAAATTCTACAAATTGACAAAAATTATTATAAATATTTGTAGCAAGAAGCAGGCCAACCAAGATAAATGGCAAAAGCAAAGAAGTAAGATTTCAGGTCTGGAAGATCATGTTCCAGAAGATGATCATGCTCATGTAAACATGAACTAAACCAGAAGTAACCTGGACTTAGTGTTAGAAGTGCCGAGAATTGCTCTGAGTTTATCAAAATTCAATTGTGTGAATCATATTAGATAACCTGAGAGCAAAGCATGGTTGGCACATCCTTGGTGTGGGGAGGGATGCTGGCAAACAGAGAGCAATTAGACAGTTAGCCCCTGCAGGAAACAGAGACAGGTAATTACTACCTCTGAACACTGAAAGACCAGAGGGGCAATGTAAAGAAAATCGCAATACAGCATAAAACTGATCTCTCTATGTCCATGATTTTCTTAATCTACTAATTATATAGTTCTGTTTATTTCATTTACTGAAGATACTTTGGAGGTCTTGAATCGTTTACATGGAATATCCTCATAGTTAGAAAATGTCATTTATAGTTTTCATTTCTTTCATCCAAATTAAATTCTTCAGGGCCTGAGCAAGACTGTTACTTGACTCTGGGTCCCTTCTGAGTAGGCTGAGGAGGGGAGTGAATAAGCTGGAATTAGGTAAAGAGATGTGAAAAGCTCCAGTTTAGGCCTGCAAGATCCTCTTGGTCAATCCAAAGGGTGGTGGGATGGGTGGGTGTACAAAGAGCCAGGGAACAACACTGACACACATACTGCAAATCCTAGCTGGATAGGACATCAACACTCCAAGAAAAGATACCTGTAACAGATCACCGTGAGGACCAAGTTGCCTATAATATTTAGCTCCCAGATGATCTCACTGTCCTGAGCACAAAGCCACTCTGGCTACAGTGCTAACACAGGAGTAGAAGTCCTATAGTTGAGTTTTTGAGTTCTGTTTTCTATTTAATCTTTCCACACAGAGTATGAAATGGTACCCACCAACAATCATGATTTACTTGTAACACAATGTCTGTTGTAAATAATCCCATGCATTGTTAATACTGTTCCTGGTTGGCGTTTAATACATCAATAAGTATGCTTTGTTTCCCTCAAAACTAATTATATTTTTTCTGGATACAAACTCAAAAAGATTGTACTTATTAAAAAAAACCCAAACCCCACACCATCTTTCTGTAGTGCTCTTCAGACTTGTGTCTGTGCTACTACAGAAGAAACAATATTTGAAATCTAAAGCAAGGTTCAGGCAGAATAACCCTAACAGAGATGAAATGGATTATTAGCAATTTTTCTGGTTAGAACAGCACCTTTTGTTTGTTGGCTTTTTTAATTCTACCTTCAATTTCATTTCATTAAGTGAAGGAGAACAAAATCAAACATAGTATCTTTGCAGTCATTCAGAGCCTATGTAGCACATACCTGGACAGCAAAAGCCTTATGAAGTAAAAGCAGATGGACTACATTATGCATGTGCCCAGGCATTTGAAGAAAGTATAAGAAGAATTCCTGGGCAGTGGCGACCATAGAAAAACTTGGTTCTCTTGTGTAAACAATATTTTCCCCAACAGCTGTATTCCTCTTCCTGTTTATCCTTCTCTCCTGCAGAATTCTCTCAGTTCGGTCACATCTGTATTTCATTTATTTTTCAAAAATATTTCTTTAGCTATCCTCCTAGCCTTTTCAGACTATTAAGGCTGAGGGAATTTTCCAAATCTCATTTCTCCTTTCACAACCTATCCTGTTTACATTTTTACACTTCATTTAGGTTCTGAATTCACATAACGATCCACATGGGTTAGGGGCTTTGCCCACAAAGACTGGTTTGCAGTGTTAGAGTCTTCATGTGAGCAACAGAAATTGTCTAGGCAATCATTTTTTCTTTCTGATTTTAAGACCAAAACATAGCAGAATAATGAAGTGAAAACAGTATTCAGTTGTTCCTCTTTTTTTTTTCAATACTACATTTCATGCTTACACATTTCTGTAATTATTACACATGAGAAAAATTCCTGGAGCTTAATTTTTGTCACATCATATTTGAGAGTGCTTTTTTAATACTGGGGCTAATAATTACTACATTAAAGTTGGACTTAACATTACCATTGCTTTAGATCAGTGATGTTTTTAAAATATATTTGTTGTATGCTGTTGAAACATTACAAATCCTACTACTTATGTGAACAGAAATTTTTAGGATGGGTCTGCCTACCTTTTCTTGAAATAAAGTTTGAAAATGCACCATTAAACCACATCTACCTTTTTTTAATTTTAGCGAGGTTACATGAAACACAGTTGTTAAAAATACCTTGTATACAGATACAATATATTTGTATATTGAAGTCTAGCATTTTATTCTATTTTACAGCCACTTTGCTGAGCCTCAACTCACACTCTTCTTTCTCAAAAATAACTGAACAGATGATGAACTGCCTCTCAAGGGCAAGCATCAGTCTCTGAAAGTAACTATATTCAACAAGCAGTACCTCTTAAAATGATGTAATCTGTTCCAAGAAACCTGTTTCTATTTTTAAGTGGCACACTCTTATTATGCTTTTAAAAGGACATCTCCATCACACAGTTACTTTGCTTTTAACCTAATAACAATCATCGCTGATATTTAATATACATTAAATGGCTTCAGAAAATCATTGATTTTTAACTTACTGTCTACCCTGATTCTTACAAATGGTACTTTAAATTACCATTTCAAGTTATAAGACTATAAAATGCTTACACTGTGAAGAACATATCTGCTTAAGGTCATATTTTCAAGAAAGTTGCATCTTTCACAACTGCCTTAAAATGCTAGAGCATTTTGTATGTGAAGTATGCTGGAGTGTTTCCGTTTCTCCACTTAATGTTACTGAATTTGACACTGGAGAACCTGGAAAAAACATTACAGCAGAAACTGCACTGAGAAAACATGCTCAGCACTGAAAATCCACCCGCTTTTACAAGGAGAGACAATAATGACGAAGCAGAACCTACAATTTTGTATAAAGACCACTTTTCTGTGTGTTTTGTTTTTCACTACCATGATTTCTAGGTAAACCATTAAATTCAGTATTTCCAACACCATATACATTCATATTAAAAAAAAAAAAAACAAAACCAACCCCCCACAAAAACACAAACAACAAACCAAAACAAAAAACCCTTAAAGAATAATGTTCTTACAGCTATTCCCTACTAGAATGAAACCAAAACATACTCTTGGTGGCACAGGCATGTCACAAGAAGTGCTATGTGTAGGTGTTGCTTATCATATCATAACAACATGCTGTTATCTCTTTATCTCTGCCATCACATTGCAACACTAAAATGTGGATCTTTGAGTGCAGTGTGACACCATGTTACTAATTCTAGAGTATGCAGCTATCTTGCAGCAAGTATTATTGGATCTCACCTATTCATCTCATGAGTAGCAGCCATCCAAATCGGCAAACAGATTGGGGGTTCTGTGCAAGGGCACTTCTTTTTCCCTTAAGATTTTGAACCAAGAGTGATAAAGTTGAACCACCTAAGTTATAAATTCTACCATCTTGCATTCCTAATAGGTATTATGAAAGCCAGCATTATAGTTCACATTATAGTGCCACACATATCTAATGTGTGGCCTACTAAAGCAACTCAGATCTTTCTTACATCTCCAGAGCACAACAATCATCATCTGCTCCTCTCTCACATGCAGAGGTCTACATTTTTGTCACCTAAAGGCAAATGCGCTTTCAGTTTTCCAGATGAAGTTAACCTTGGAATTTAATCCAGAAGTATCACCTAAAAAGAAACAGACAACTGCAGTCTACAACATTCTGGGTTTAAAAATAAAAAAGAGGGAAAAAAGTGGGTGAACAGTGACTACCATAGCTGGCTCTAAGTATCAGTCACAGTGCTGTTCATAACTATGGCAGCTGAGAGTCTACTGATTACACCACCATGGCTTCAATGGCCAAAGACGTTTTTCTTTGAGATTGCTGCTTGGAAAACCAAAAGACTTTCCAGTTCAGTATCTGTAATTATCATTAGCACATTTTCTTTTGGTTGGCTTTTTAATAAGTGAAGTAGAACACCATCAATATCCACAAAACTTGTAAAAGTCTCGCCTGTAACTGAATTGTATTTATTAGATGTCAAAAAACACTTGGAAAATATATTAAAGATGCACAATTTTGTTCTGGTAGGAAGAGAATTTAGTTGATCTTTAAGGTATTTTCCATCTTTATATTCCATGATCCTCAGAAACTTTGTTTATTGTCCCTCAGCCAACATTCTCAACTCCTGGATCCTCAGAGTTCTTATTTTTCTAGCAAAAGTTAAATTAATTTTGCCAGTAATCACTCATAAGGAACTGCAACAATCCAGATTTGCAATTTTTTCCTACTAATTTAATAGTCTGGTTAAAAATGCAAAATAACAACAAAAAAAAAAATCTGTAATGTTACCTATAAACCTGTACTATTTACTTATTCTTGATGAAGTGAGCCTCTAAACGCCTACAGATTTCCTTTTCATTTTTTTACCAGGAGCTGAAATTAAGTTTACGAGGGTGGCAACTGCCATGTCTGTTCTTATTTGTTTTTTCTCCTTTCCCAAGCTTTTTTGCATTTTCTCAGCCCTCCAAGAGTTTTCAAATGTAACAGAGAAATTAAAAAAAAAAAAAAATCCTCCAGCACATTTCCACAGTGCCTCCAGGTTTGCAGAGCTGTTTGCGGCTGAGGTTAATGGGCAGGTGAACAGAAGGAGAGCAGCAGATGATGCTGTAACATGGTACAGCCCCTGCATCATCACACAATTCAGAATGCACCGATACCAGGCAGCGCTAGTAGGCAAGGGGACAGCAGGAGAAGCCTTTCCTTTAAGCCTGTGGCAGACGTATCTTATCCATACTTGCCGATCTCTTTTCAAGGAATACATATACTTCAGCATTTTTCCCTTCTGACTTTTTAATTAATGGATTTATTTAGATTGTCATTATTCTCCAGCTGTCCTCACAAGTGTTAGCTTTTATTTCTTAAAAGATGTTTAACAGAGAACTTGCATATATCAGCCACTCCCTACATTAGTGCATTTATAAAAACAATCATTTAATCTATTGTTGTAATCATTCTTCTTGTTATATCAGTTCTTGTTGAACTTCCCTTTTCACACTGCCTTTCCTTTTCTCTTGCCAGATTTATCTTTAAAATCCCATTTAAGGGCATTAATTTTATTTCAAGTATATAGAGTGCTACAACTAGAAAGAAGTCAAGATAAACTGTGCCCAAACAACTCAAAAGCTGCAAGACTGCAAGTTTCTCAACAGCTGCCTGCATATATATTCTGCTATATCACAGATGTGATTTTTCTTATAGCCTAAAGGTGAGCATGATAATTTTTTTAGTTCTTTTTACTTGTTACGAGTGGCACTGTAATGTCTAGGTTTGATGAGAAAGCCTATATTGCACTGTATAAGCATCTGAGATAACTTAGGTAAGTAAAACTGAGCCAGCAGAGGTCCTTCTGTGTTCCTGTAGGCTGCCCACGGGAGACTGGAGAATGGTGGCACAGCCTATCACTCGGCACACTGACATATTCCTTCTCAGGAAATGCATGGAAAAGCTTAACTTTTTCAGAGCTGGAGGAAGGACACTGGGGGACTATCAGCACGGTGGCAATTTGGTCTGTATTTTTACTACATCACAGCAGAGCTCGTGCTACAGCGTCCAGTCACCAGGCAGATAAAATAGCCTGGATTTAAGAACTTTAAAAATCTGATCAGTGGTGGAAAATTTGGTAAAGAGGTATTAACTCATTCAAATACTTTTAAACATCACAGCATCAAAAAGGCACTGTTTAGATTCTCTCAACCAACACTTCAAACACTGAACTTGGGATGGAAGACCTCTGTATCTAGAGCAGCACTGGAGTGTCCATAAAAACTGTTAATAGGAAAAAATAAGCATGAAGGTACATAGCATTTCTAGAACTCTGCAGGTAAAAGTAAATACTTCACCTGTTTCCTTGGTTTAACTCACATGGACAGCTTCAAACAACAATGTAAAATGGCTGTTCTGCAGTGTTTTGAGACACTTTGAAAGTGGTAGTATTGCTGAGTCTCGCATATTTAGACTGGTGTCTTGAGAACAGCATTAGAAAATTCTTCCAAGTACCTCCTTGTTTTGAAAGAGCACTACAAAAATGCCAATGCTTTAACTCTGATTTTATCAGCTCTGAAAATACCGACTCAACTATTGATCTTTTAGCCTGAGCTGTTCTGAAGGAAGGTACGAAAAACCCATCTGGATTGATTTAGCTTTGGTCTCCAAAAGCAAGTACCATATCTGTATGCATAATGATACATTTAGGATTACATTATGAAAGGCTACATACCTGAAAAACAGTCCTATAACCAAGTGATACAAATATTGCTGATGCACTGGGTGGATTAAAGATCACTAAACCAGCACTGTTTACTTGAAATAAAGATGATGCTTACTAAAGTAATGATTAATATTTTCACAATTAGAATTCTGAGAAAGCTTTCTTTCAAGTGCTCCAACAGATCAGCTTCACTACCTACTAGCTGGTGTATCAGTAGATATGCAGTTCCAGATCAAACAATTCTCTCCAGTGATGGCGTATTTTAGAACCAAAAATCTTACATCAGTAATGATGATATCTTTCTCAAAACAAAACTAGCATGACTTCCTAAATTGTTGTTACAGATCCAAAATAAGCCCTAAAAGCCCAGCATTACACTGCCACACTATGGCACCATTAAGATCTGCAAGCAAAAATAAAACAAAAAGACAATAAAAATAATTCCTCTACATTAATTATTTACAGTATCCACCAATAGTTTTGTTTGCCTGCTGCATTTGTAAAGAACTAAAAACAAACTCTTGTGTCTTGTTCAGTAACAGCTATCTAGGTACATTATGCTTGAGAATTTTATTTTTGTAATATTTTTCTTTTTCCAAAACGAAAAAAGTTTCTTTTCTACAAAGTTCAAATCTTCAAAGGCTAGTTTGATATGCCTGTTGCACAGATGGGCTATATAAGGAAGTGGATACCAAGGGCACTGCTTTACTTTGTTGGCTACAAAATACAGAGCTTTTTGTTCTCTGCATTACAATGTGATGTTTTCAGCAGACACCATTCAGAGGCAAGAAAGGTTCAAAAGACCTTCTCCAAGATTTTTTTAAAAACTATTTGAGGTAATGCTACAGATTTTAAGAATCTACATTCATTATTTCTTTACATCAGAATACAACTCATTTCAGACCTAGAAATATTTCAAAAATACTTAGTATTTCCACATTTGTACTACTAAGTTTTAGGAGAGCTTAAAAAAAATTTCTTATTTTTGCTGACCTTTTGAAGCACAACAACCTGAGATGGCTAGAATTTCACATCTAACTTTTAACTACAGCAGCCCACTGTACAAAGTAAACATTATTATAATTACTTTGCCATTTATATAATTTATATCTTCCATAGCATTTGTTTTGCAAGAAAGCCATAAATCTATTTTGTATGACCATTACCAGTACTGCTTTATTCATTCTAACATTCCATTTTTTAAGTGGTTTTCTAATAAATCAAACATTATACATAAGCAATTGGACAAGGCCAGGAGCATACCAATTATTTTACCTGCAAGAACTTGACATTATACACATTTCCCACAAGGCATAATAAAATACATGGCTGGTGCCACAAGACTTACAGGAATATCCTGTACTGAAGCATTAAATAAAGATTAGATGACTAGCTGGAGTTTGATTTGTTCCACCTCTTCCTTAATTGCTATTACTACCACTTCAGTTTACAAAAACTGGCATGGCTTAGATGTGCGCCAACCTTTTCCCATTAGGATGGTTTATTCAAGCTTTTAAAATCCTAAATTAAGTATCTTTCGTCTTCCAAACACCTTCAGCCACAGACTGCTTAAGCCTTCGATGAACAGGGATACTCATTTGTACGTTACCGGTCTCTAAGTCACATACACTCGTATATATATGTACGTACACTTGTATACAGTTTCTGTCATTAGGCCTCTGCTTTCAATTATATAATAATTTCTGTAAATTCTTTTATTGCCTTTAGTCAAAGCACAAGCCACCATGTTATGACAAGGATCCTAACTCCTCCTGACAGTCAAGATTTACGAACAGCGAACTGTGAACAATATAGTCTGAACAAAATCAGCTCCAGAGCCTCACTAGCAAACGTGAATGTCTCATGAGTGCTCCTGAACTGTCCGGGACAGGACCAGTCCAAACAAATGTTGTACTTGCACCTGGTAGCAAATTTGCAGACTACCACCTTGGACCTGTGATTTTTGGAAGCCCTTTGGGAGGGGAGGAGTACAACAAACTTGAGTGACACTGAATGAAGACGATTTATGGAGAGTGCATTCTTAGCAGTTTTAGTGTTTAGCAGCTGCCCAAGAGCCATGCTGAACCACACATGCAACTTGGAAACAAATTCCAAATTTGCAACTCCTCCCCAAAACCCAACAACAGTCAGTTCTGAAAATGTTGGTCTTTAACTGCACCCAAAAATTCAGCAGCAGATACTACAGCATTTCTGTCATCCTGTACTTTCAGGTTGCAAAAAATCAGTTTTCCCTTCCCCGGCTTACAGCAGACATATATTTTTCCATTAGTCATGCAGGCATCCCAGCTAAGTACTTTAAAAATGTGATAACCTTCTTTAAAAATATATAGTATTTAAACTACAAAGATTTAGGCTGGAGTTGAATAGACTACTGAAAAATGCTGTTTCTTACTACTGTATCTTTCCTTGCATCCTACTCTGTGAAGGATACTGTATTCCATATCAGATTAATTAAAGTTCTGTCACACAGAAAAGATGAGTTATGATAAATGGCATCCTTAGTGCTGCTGAATTATGTCTTCCTCAGAAGAATCAAAACCACACTTCATTGTCATTCATCAGCCATCCCCTTCTAGGAAACTACGGGAAACTTCATACCTTCCTGAACTTTTCCATTTGCTTATAAAGATCTGGATCCAGCTCCTGAGACACATCTTTCATCCAAAGTAGAGCTCCTCTGTATTCAGTCCGATACTGTTCCATTCGGTTTACCGTCAGCCATGTGTCTGAGATGGCCCTGTATCTGAAAGTCTCCACTTCTTGATATAATCTACTCAAAGGAGTACGCAGTGCTAATCTGGGGGAAGGCAGGAAGGAAAGAAAGGAAGGAGAGGAACATGTTAATTGAGTTGTTCCACAAAAGCAGACAGATTAATACAGCTACTGACACTTTACTAGCAATCAAAAAAACATACACAGCCAAAATCGTTCATGTAAGTGCTACCATATGTTCAGAGGCTCTACAGCTTGGTTGGGGACACACCTGAAGGGGGCAATTTTGCATTAGTATTGTGTTTGCAACCTTCCTATTCAAGTACTGACCTTTCACTTACACACGCGAGTAGAAAGGGAACCTTGTCTAATGCAATGTGTGTGTTTTAGTTAGCCAAGCTGCTTCTATGTATGCTATTAACATTCCTCTTTCTAAGTTGTGTTTAAAACTCTAAAAATGTACCTGAGGTAATTTATTACTGGAGACATATAACAGATGTATCAGAATTGTCATAGTAAGCCTCGGAAAAAGTACTTCCATTATCCTTTTAATCTTCAAATGTACATGTAAATAAAGCACCCATCTGTCAAGTAGATAATTACCTGGGCTTTTTCCTTGTCCTTTATTTTTAAGGAATCTGAGCAATTCCTTTGAAAGACATTTATCTTTTGGAAGGATTTAGGCATTTTCTTAAATGTTTCTTCCAGCAACTACACTTTGGAAAGGCAGTAGGGGACACTGTTGTCTTCCCTATGCCATCACTTTGTCTCCTAATGGGGTATCAGAACTAGACAGGATTACTCCAACATTTGTTTTGCTTCCTTTGCTTTCCTCTTGGTTGCCAGCAGCCACCTCACTGGAATGGGTTCAATCGGTTCTCCCCCAGTGCAGAGTTAGTTTAGTGTGCTACTTAGGGAATTCCTAGCCATTAGAAAATTTCTAATTTCAGCTCCAGTAATCAGCAAATTGTGTCTTCTTGATGTCCAGCTACTGAGCTAGCTACTGGCATGCAGTGTAAATAACAGCAGTCCCAACTTCAACATGAGCTTGAGGATGGTTCAAGAGAAGACAGTTTTCTTTTTATGTGAGTTTATTTAAAAAGATGCTTTAAAAATGCATTGAGTAAGAGACATAATAATAAATTGTAAACTTCTTATTGTGGCTTTTTCCTTCACATTTTTTCCTCATTCTACAAATACTTAACCATTCAAAGGAGAATTCAGTTCACGTAGACATGTCATGCAGTGGGATTTCTGCAAATCAACAGGGCTTTTGCTTAAAGGGGCCTTATATGTGTTTTAAAGATCCAACTCATGACTTACTGGATGTGCTAATGACCAAACTCTAGCCCAAGATAAACATACTAAATTCTTGGTGCTCTGTAGGCAATGTTTTATTTTGAGCCAAACAGCTGCACTGTTGAGCTGAATCTGGAAAATATCACAGTAATTAAGAGCCCCCCAAAATCCTGTAAAATGTAACGGTATATATTTTACCTTGCAAATTATGGTGAATTTGAAACTTTCATAGCCCCAATATTGTTAAAAAAATGTCCACCATAATACTCATAATGCCATCAAGTACTGTTACTTTTAAACTCTTTGAGGAAACACAAGGGTCAGTGAGACATCAAGGGCTCTGGATAACAGCGTATGTTTGTGCGTATGTGTGCCCCTTTGTATTCCTTACCTTTTACTGATTTGCTCCTATGCAACCTACATGAGGTCAGAGGGGATCTAGGATCTCCTAGAGGACTTAATGATTAAAGAAGAAAATGGCATTCAGACTCCTTTCTGCTCTACTTGAGGTGTGAGATTCCACAACCCAGAAAAAGGCACCCTCTTACCCATTTACCTGCCCTCGCAGGACCCAGAAACCTCCACAACAAGCCAGCTGCAGTATTTTTCTGTAGAGTAAGAACTGACACAAAGCAGGAGAGGGACCTGACATCAGCTCCTTTACAACCTTGCTGCTATAGGCTGTGCAGATGAACCTGTACAGCTTCAGCACTGCTGAGCCGAACAGGCACAAGTGGAGGATCTGGAGATACGCAGACAGAGCAGATCCGCAAGACAAAAATCAGGATCACACAAAACTCCACAGAGCAAGCCAGTACTATTCCCAATATTACAGCAGGTTTGGTCAATATTAACAACTTGCCTATCATTTGGTTACTCACAAACTTCAAATAGCAAAATGAACTATGCCAAGTTGATAAACTACCATTATCCCACCATACTTCGTAAATGAGACAGTAATTCTGACCCATGTACCTTTGCTGAGAAGAAAAGCAGAGGGCCTTTCCTGTGGCTTGCATCATTTTTCCTGCTCTTGTTTTATCTTGAGAACCCTGTGATCGAAGAAATTTCCCCAATTCATTTTCTTCCTGAGACAGAACTAATGAAAAATGAGTGGTCAAGCATGTTATTTAATAGGTTCCTAGCAGCTTTAAAGCTGGCCTAACATCAAATATGTTAAGTCACTCTAAATCCAAGCAGCACTGCAAAAATAAAAAAATTCATGGAATTCCTGCAATTTTTAAGCAGAAGATTCACTTGAGACATTTGCTGATATACTTAACAAGAATCACACGCTGAAAGGCAGCAGGAGAAACATGCTAGTTCATCCTTGAACAAAAGAATTAATTTGGTGAGATTATGCAAAGGGCCACGTCTTGATTATAGTATCTTTTAGTCTTGGGGTTTTCTGGTTTGTTTGGAGTTGGTGTTTTGCTTTTTGTGTGTTGGGTTTTTTGTTTGGTTTTTTAATCTTTTATTTACCACCTGGAGTGTCTCAGTTGATCTTTGGTAGCATTCTTTCACTGAAGCTAATTCTGAGTTATACCACCCAAAGCTCATTCACTTGCTTTTTTCTTGCACTCCATTTTTCATGCTTGACTACAGAACTGAATTTTTCCTTCATTTTAAAGAACACTTATTTTCAAATTACTTTGCAGGATTATTTTACAAATTTAATATTCTACACAATTCACACACTATTTTTTAATTATTTTTCAAATATCTGAAATATTTCTATTTCAAATTAACTGATTCTTTTTTTAAATAAGAAGATAAAGATAAATAAGTGTTTTTACACTGTTTTTATGACTACTTCCAAACTGGGACCATGAGTCTTCATAATCTCATATCCTTACTAAAACATTGAATTATGGCCTCATCTATTAGTCTTCATAATTGGCTGTCTCATATAGCACCAATTTCTTCCCACTGTCAATAGGGAGAATGGCCTAACATAATGAAAGATGATCTCTTGAAGTCCTCTTGTCATTTGTCCAAAGGCTGACAGTGAAATTCAATGCAGACTCACAGAATACTTTGGTGCCACATACACACCTTTGGGTCGGGGATTTCATCTGCAGCTGTGGAACACTTCTTGGATTCAGTACACTACTGTTCTGTATTACTATTTTACCTCCAGATCCTGAAACATTATCTCTGACTCTCTCTGGACAGTCAAAAGCAAAAGGAAAAACTGGAGGAAATATGGATAATATTCAACAAAAGACGCTATATTGAAAGATATCCTCAAAGCTGGATTCTTCCTTTCCAGGCCAGAAATCACAGCAGCAGAGAATCAAACAATATTGATTGCAGAGAACTTTTAGAGGTCATTTAATAAAACCTGCTGTTTGCAACTTCCCAAATGAGGTCCCTGTCTCTCACTAATGACTGCCACTAATTACTGTATACCTGTTACAGCCAAATCAGCATTACCAAATTCATCATAATAGCATGGATTACTTAATTATAAAACTAGTAATAAGCTCAATATTCTTCACAGTCAATCCTGATTTTAAAAAACAGTATTAAACCAGTTCAGAATGGAGTTAGGATTTCTAAGACAAGACACTTCTCAATTTAAAGAATCAAGCAAGAACTGAAAAAAAAAAAAATTAAAAAGCAAGCTTTCTCCTATAATTATTGCTACCTATCACTGCATAATATCAAACATAAAACTTAACAACTAGGAGATCTTCAAGCAAATAAGCAAGTCTGCCTTCAGCAGTGTACAAGAAACGTTATCTTTATTGTTAAATAGGATGAAACTAGTAGCTCCCCATTTTCATTTTTACTTTTTCACTTGTTAGATGATTACATAACACAGACCTCCTTATTTTAGCTACTGTATTGGATGATACTTACAACAAATCCTTTTTTGATACAGTTCAATTGCTTTCAGCAACTCCATACATGTTCTCTGAATAGAATGGAACAGCTGATATTGAAACAAAGTACACAAAAAAAATTGTAAGTGTATGCAAGAAACATTGATGAGTAAAATACAAGAAAGGGCTAAGTTTTTTGTTCAAGTTATTAGGGATCACTATTTTACTCTTGAACAATGAGTAATTATTACTTAACAATTTTGCTTTTCTTTTAATCACGTTGTTCACTGAAACTAGGGACAGACCAATCATAACTTACAAAAGGAAAATAAAAATAATACAGACTTATACTAAACACTTGATAGTTAACCAAACTACTCATGTTAGGGGTTTTTTTTAACAGATATCTTTGGACACATATGAAGATGTACAAATCTTTGTTTCTAAAAAACACACAGTAAAGCAAAAGTTACCAAAATGTCTATCCTGTTTATCACATGTGACAATATGCATACTGAATTTTTAATGCTGCAAATTTTAGTGGAACCAACTTGCATGGCTATGCCAACACAGAAGTTCAGCTTAAACCAATTAACTTTTACTGGCATAGCTCCAGTTTTCCAACAAAATTTATAAAGCAGCAGTTTCCAAAGTAGAGGAAAAGTCAGTCTTGACTAAGTTTAGAGACTGTTTCTAGGTAATGGAAAAATTACTACTCTTTCTGTCTGTCCATCTAAAACATCCAATCTGTAGCTTAAACCTAAACTCTAGTGTATCAAGCATTACACAAATATAAGCAAAACGGACTACTGGCACAGTAACTGTCTTTCTTCACATCTGCTTGACTTCCTGCACATTTACATGGGTCTTGTCTTTTAAACTGAGAGCGTGACTTGCAGTTAAGAACTTGTCTAAGTGAAAACATGCTTACAGCTTTTTATCTGGTAGACACAAGTTTCCCTATTTCCAATCCCACCTGAGCTAACAAAGCATCCTTCCTGATGAATCTGCAACACAGTAAGCATTGGTAGGAACCCAGGTATATATTTGAAAAATATTGTTCCATCTTTCCAGCTCATCCAGCTCCCATCAATATGCTTGATTTAAAACCCATCATCAAAACCCCATAGCTAGAATCACAACATTATAGTCATCACTACTATATCTAAGACTACAAAGGCTTGCTTGTTGTAAAATTGCCTCTTATTTCAGCTAAAATGCAAATAAACTGAGAATCCTAAGCCAGCAATTTTCTAAGAAACTGCAAGAAAAGCAGTAAGACAAAATCTTTGCCCTTATGTAGCAAACCAGTATCGATAAAACTTGACTGGACACTATCTTCCTTATTACACTTTGGAAGTCCATTGTCTATTATGTGCTTTGTGACAAAGATGTTCGAGCTCCTCACTTTGCAGAACCTTAATATTCCAGTGGGGTTGAGGATACTGACTGTAGGACTGTATTTGTCACACAGCAGGATTCCTTCTCTTTTTTACTCTTTACAGAGTTTCAGAAGCTTCTTTGGTCATGTCAAAACACCCTTATCTGCACAGAAGCTCCAGAGAGCAGAGTGCAACACGCACCTTGCTCTTTCTTAGCATACTGTATGTTGTGCTGGTATACGTGGTATTTTATAACTGTATAAAGAATCTAATTTCTATATACTAGAGAATACTATTAAAAAAATAAACCTTAAACTGATATAAGCCAAGGATAACTGAAGTAAGCACAAAGGACTATCTCCTGCTCTCCCCTCCTAATGAAAAAGAAAAAAACTGGTCCCAAAACCTGATAATAAATATAATGTTAGGTTCCAAATACAGTTTGAGTGACATGGGTTTCTGTTACAAAATGTCACTACATTCCCCACATTTACATAGGTACTTCTGTCAAATATTGGAAAACATATTACAAGAAAATAATGATAAAAACGTATATACATTATTATGTACTATTTGTACACATATTAGAAGCTTGGTAGAAATGAAAACATTTAAAAAATTAACAAAAAAAGAATACAGATTATGTAAACATCACAAACCTCTAGTTTTGCATCCAGATCTGCATCTGAAGCCACAACATGTTCATCTTCCTTTTTTCCTGTAACTTTTATAAGGGTTTGTTTTGTCTTCCAGTATTTCTGTTGCATTTTATTGACCACAGATTTTTCTTGGCTTTGAGCATATTGGTCATAAAATTCCCTTGGATAATTGCTAGAATATTAAGAAAGAAAATTACAAAACTTCAATAGTGTGCTTAAAAAATAAGTCTAATATGCTATATTAACACATTTCCATCAAGAATATTGCATTTGCATGCAGACATGTATATTCTAACATGTATTTCCTGACTATGCATTAATATCAAGCCTATTAAATTAGTACTATATCCTACTTTGGAAAATAATACACTGCTGCTAATTTCAATGTCTTTAGCATGCAGTACTGCTAAATAATCAGCCGCAAAGAATTCTTCCCAATGCATTATTCAATGATTTATAGCCCATGGAATTAACTTTCTACTTTTATATAACTAATAGGAGGGTTTCAAGTAAACAGAGTTGCTTAAGCAGGCAGGCATTTTCATGCAATTTCAGCAGTGTCAGGGTTTCACAAAGTTTATTTTACAAATGGAATTCAACTACTTCTTGCCTTCCCTTCTTTACAATTGAATAATAAAGAATTAGAAGAATACTCATCTCTGAGCATGCTATATGCAAGATAGCTCACGTCTGTCTTTATGCAATGACTACATGACAACTTGCATAACAGGTAATCTTTTTTTTCAAGGTTTATGTTCTACTGACAGGTGATGCTGCATTCCCGTAGCAGACCTAATAAAAAGTGCAATCTAAAGAAAAACTCAATATTTCAACCACATGAAGATGGTTTAATATAGGCTTGACCAATGAAGTCTTGATCTCTTTCAGGAAGAGAGGGAAATAATTCCATTATTGATTTCTGCAAAAAGTACGTGTCTTTTCCCCATCTGTGCATATATAAAAAGCTGCAGTGATTTTGCAGCTCTTTAGAAGTGAGTAGTTGCTATAACATGCTATATTAAATACTCCAGGAAAATTAAAGAACTTGAGTTTAGTTTGAAAAAAGATGTCCTCCACCTGTGGAGTGACAAACTGTGGTTCATTACTGAGATACTGCCCAGTAGCTGTGTTCACAACACACAGACAGCTCAGGGATGCGGAGGCAAAGTCTTAAGGGGGAGAGGGGGCAACACTTGCTGTGAAATACTATGGCCATCCTGAAACAACAAGCCATTGGTACACATCCCCCAAAAACGTGGCACATTTGCCCTACACGGTTACTAGTGACAGGTTACCCTCAAAAGGAATTTTGTTTCACAGCAATTTGTTACTTGCTTTAGTTATTTTTAATCAGTAAGTTACGTGACAGTGCCTTGATCACCAAAGGGATGGTAAAACATTAAACAGGAAGTGAGCAAGGAAAAAATTCAAAATGTACTTATACACCGCACTTCTTAGCTTCTTCACCAAACTTGAAAAGCAGTGATATTTACCCAGTTAATTCTACCCAAATGTTGGTTCCAAGAGTTTAATTTATGAATTTCATTAAAATTAAAATAAAGGCCTTTTTGGTGCTACAGTACAAAATAAACACCACACACAAAACATACCACACTTCATGTGGAATTCTACACAAATAAACCATTATCCACTCTGACAACAGACAGCCTGTCAAGTTAGGGGAAGTCTACACTGACCTGATATATGCTGTACCATTAAAAGACAAAATCTACAACCTCTAGTAACCAACAAGAAGATCCCCCTGCATTATGAGAAAACAGCATATGACAGCTTAATAAAAACAGCATTATTCTAAAAATAATATAAGAACTTTAAACTGCTCATAAGGCAGTGTAAAGACCCTTGCTATCTGGCTAGTTGTGTGCTTTAACTTCTGCTACAGCTGTGCAAATAAGCGATATTCAGTTCAGTGGTCAAGTGAAGAAAACACCATAATTCATCTGTTGTCAACCAGCCTTGATATCTACCTCACTTAAAGTCACCAAAAATTCTGGGGGTATGGTACAAGGAATAAAAAGGAGTTATTAATATGAGGTCACAAACAAAAAATACCCAAAAATGCTGGGATTAAATACAGATTCCTCAATTAGAGACTGATAAACCAATTGAAGGAATAAGAGGAATATAAACTTCTACCACTACAGACAAATTCAGCTTCTGATTTCATTTGGAGAATTTACTGGCTCCTGTTTATGATTAAGATAATGAAAGATTTATAATCACATTACAGAAAAATTCAGTCGACAATTTTTACTGACAGACACTTGTCAATAACCTCTTAAAATCGATTTTGTGTCAAGCAATCATAGACACACTTAGATTTTGTTAAACAATCAGAAAATACAACTGAAAGAAGGATGTACTTTATTCTGAAGTTGACAACCACAGATAAACCTCTTGCAAATATGACAGTTCACACACTTCTTTCCATTAAGTAGGAAAAGCAGTAACATATGCTATTTTTCTATCTAGTCAATTCACTTGTTTTTCCATTCTCTGGCAGTTTTTCATTTTTCATTTTTATTCTTTTTAAACGCAGTGTCTACCAGTGACTTCATATAAACACTAGATGCCAGAATATAATGTGTGATAGACTCAGGCAGTGACAAATCAACATACCAAACACCATTAGCTCTTTAAAATATGAAAAAAATGATCAAGGTACTTACTACTTATGACCTTCCATGTTTCTTGTTTTCTTCAGACACTTGAATAAAATAATAAATTATTAATTAATACAAACATCTTTAAAACATAATTTTCAAGTTAGACACTAGACAACATCTACCTTGTAACACAGAAAATTATTTTGTTGTAGCATCTTGTTTACCATGTTACATTGCAACAGAAAACTTTTCGATCTGTGGACCAAACGCTTTCCTCACGGAACACACAATTCTCAAGTCCATGAGACACACATTTAACTATTGTTGCTGATGTTGCCAATTATAAAAAGTCAGAAAATTTACTTAGCATAAATTCAGTGACTTTGATGATGCAGGCCAAAATTGTCGATGCTAGGCATCCTCCTCAGTCAAGTTTTTCTCCCCAATGTTATAGCCACAGTTCAGCTACCTTGTTTGCCCATGTCCCACTGATCTATTTTTTTAAAAAACAGTAGTCACATCGTGTCTTGAGCCACACATGCAAAATTTAACCACAAGATGATTTTTTTCTGAGGCAGAACATAGTTCCTGAGGACAGACATTCTTTATATGCATTTGGACTTTAGATGTTATAAATTAATATCTCCAGCCTGGATGCTCAAGTGTCCCATTGTGCTTTGAGCTGACCAGATGGCACGCACATCACTTCCCAGCGGTAACTGAGCACACTCCTTCCAAGCCAAATTTACAAGCAAAGCCAGACACTCCTTACAAACAACAATCGCCTGGCTTCTCCTCTGCTGCTTTCAGAGGACTCTATTCTCCAGCATACAGAAAGCACGTGTACAGAGACACTGCAGCGTGACCATAAACAAGACCAAAAAAGAAGCTCAGATGGTGCTGCCAGGAAACGGCCTTTGGTCAGACCAGCCACAGAAGGAACACACCAACAGGCTGCACAAAGATACGAAGTCGACCAACTGAGTAAACAGTAGTGGAAAAAGCAGCTAGGGAGGCAATGGTGCTGAAACTGAACTTGGGCACTAATCTGGGGAGACAGAAAAGGGGCTGCAATGGGGAGACCTGACACTGGAAACTTATGTAGCAAGGTGCTGCTTACAGCCAGTAGGGTTAGCACTGAGTGGCCAAAGAGATTGAACTCAATGCAGGAACCCGAACAAGGGAAGGCAAACAACCAGGGTGCTTCCTGCAACCATGAAGCACATGCACTTCCATTTGGAGTTGAATGGAGCCAAATCCCAGATTTTTGATTCTAACCTCTCTGCTGTCAGTACCTGTGAAACTTCCTGGCAAAGTTCCACGAGATGCTGCAAGATTGTATCAGAGCAGAAAATTTTCCTGAACTGGAATTTCTGTGAAGTGCTCAAACACTGCAACAGAGACTATGAGAAAATTCATAAGCCTGTCTTCAGGGCAGAGTTTAAATGTAAAGGCCAAGACCCAAACAACAAACAAAAAGGAAGAAAGAACTGTTTCAGCTTGCTGCACTGTAGCACCGAGTCAGACAATATACAGAATGGACAGTGTTGGTCATGGTTTTGCTGTAGTTTCTAGATCCAGAAGGCACAGACATTTTCAGTTTTCTAACACCTTTATGCTCGACTCCACTGTTTTAATGCTGGTCCTCCTTAAGTCAACTGTGGGTGTGTGCAAGCGAGATAGGAACACAGGATTTAGCTTGTATACACACCCATGACTCACTTATTCAGTAGCACACCACTTGGTTTGACAGGAAGCAAAGAACAGTCTACCTAGATGGAGTAACATGCACATTATGTGGAACAAAGTGTAAATAATCAACGTGGGGAACAGTTAAAAAAAAAAATCAGAATCATGGTGAAACAGTTCTCATTTGCAAACATAGCTCATGTTCCTTCTTCCTAAACATCTGACCTTCTATTTTGGTTCTGGCATCTTATTAGATTTTTTCCTCCAAGTCCTACACAGCACTCCCTATGCCCTTAAGATATTATTTGTGGGAACTTTTAGTTCAAAGTGAGGACTCCATGACAGCTACTAGGACAGTGTTTTCATGGTATAAAAATGAGGGCATGTATTCCTTGTCCTGCTGTGTGACACGATGGCATTTGAGGTGCTTGAGGCTACAAGACCGCTGGGGTAGTGCTGTATGGTTGAATATGTTAAAAGGAAACAAAAGTGGAGTCTTACCTACACTGACTGCTGGAAATAGCTCCTGGCCTGTCATATCACTCAAACCATGCCAGAAGAAAGAGAGGTCCCAGAGAGCTCCAGCTAGTATAGACATAAACCATGCCAGGGAGATTGCAACAGTTGAACAGCAGGAACAGGCAGCAGCCCAGTGCTCAAGCTCAATCCCTGGGCACATTTTATTTCCAGTACAGAGCTAGCTTTAGTCCTAAATGAGAATTGTTTGTAAAGACAGCTTAGTAAGCACTGGCATTGAGTAAACAGAACTGTAAGGCTTGCAGTACTTTGCCTATTATTTCCATCAAGAAATGTTCCTGGATCCCATTCATTTCAAACGCTGTTCAAGAACTTTCATAAAGAAACCACTTATGCTTCACAAGTGCCAGCTGAGTTTCACCTTTCTCAGTGACTGAGACCACTCCGAAAAACCCAGATGTCCAGTACTGTGAGGCCATTCTTTTAGCTGTTAATTTAGACCACAAACATGCATTTGGTTTGGGTCCCACTGATCTCAAAGCACCCCTAAATGACTTCCATTCACACAGATCTTGTTTCAAGTTAGATACAGTTGTACAATATTTGCAGAACTGTAAACTAATTCATATTTCATGTTTCAGCATCCCAGTTAAGCTCTACTGAAATGGTAACAGTATATATTAACAGGGCCACAAAATTATCAGAGGGATAGAATACATCTCCTATGAAGAAAGGCTGAGAGATTTGTAGATGTTCAGCCTGGAGAAGAGAAGGTTCTGGGGACACCTTATGGCATCCATCTTTCTTAAAGATGGGGACAAACTTCTTAGTGAGGCCTGTTGCGACAGGACAAGAGGTAATGTTTTTAAACTAGGAGTATATTTAGAATGGATATAAGGAAGAATTTTTTACAATGAGGATGGTGAAACACTGGAACAGGTTGCCCAGAGAGGTGGTAGATGGCCCATCCCTGGAAACATCAAGGCCAGGTTGGACTGAGCCCTGATCAACCAGATCTAGTTAAAAATTTCCCTGCTCATTGCAGGGGGGTTGGATTACATGACCTTTAAAGGCCCCTTCGAACCCAAACTGTTTTATGATTCTATGAACATAGATATTAAAAGCAGAAACAAAGGTAGGAGAACATAATAATGGAATATTTACTTGAGCTGGATGTAGTTAGTGTGCTAGTATAGGAATACTTATGTTTGTATCTGAGTTCTACTGCAAATGTATAAATTTCTAGCTTGTAACATTACAAATTTATTTTTAAGAAACATCCATTTTTAATAGATAGGTCACATCCTTAACAGTTTTCAGGAGGAGCTCAGGATAACTGGGTGATCTTCAAGGTCAACTTCCTTACAGCACATGAACAGCTCATTTCTGTGGGCTGAAAAGTTCAGCACCTGTGGCAGAAACTCAGGACAGATGAATTTTAATGAACTCAAATGCAAAAGTAAAGTATGTATAACATGGTGGGGCAGGTTACTCAGAGGAATGAAGAAGCATTGCCTGAGTATGCAAGGAGGGAGTTAGAAAAGCCATAACTGTGCTGGGGTTGAACCTAGCAAGGAACTCAAAGAGCAACAAGAAGTACTCTGTAAAAATGGTGTAAATGAACATTTCACCATGACTACTCTAGCTACACAAAAAATACAAACACACACACACACAGAAAGAGTATAGCATGTTTTCTGAGAATTATCTACAATATATTTAGCTTTTAGTCATACTGTTTATTTTCATTCATAGCCAAAACTTTTAACATTAACAGTTTTCACTCTCCAGATATTCTACATGTACACTGTAAATTGTCCCTGCAGTCATTTAACATGGCCATACTTTATTTATTTATTTTTATAATCTCTAACTTCACGTGTTGTTACTTCTTCTTCAAAATCAAAGAGGGTTAAGATGCTGATCAGTTGTAGCAGAGCACATTATTAAACCATCTGGGATAGCTGAAAGTAGTGAGGTTTTTTAAAGATATCCCCAAGTTGTATGTCTAGACACAAAAAGTGAGAGGTACTAATAAAAGGGGACTAGAAACAGCCCAGGGAAGTATCAAGGAATTAAAAGGCACACTTCATAAACATGTGGAAAGAACCTCTACAATTGTGAAATGCTGGCCCTGAGGCTGCAGAGACAGACCAAGAAATGAGTACGTAACCTTCGACTACTTTAGGTTTTGAACTCTGTTATGCTTTCAAAGAACAAGACATAAATGTCCTGTACAGAACTAACGAGTTGCTCTGCCAAAGCTGACTACAATGGAAGCACATAACTACTAACTACTAACACCTTCCCTGAATACTGGTGTCAAATTTAAAATTAACCTATGTTATGATACAGTTTTATATATAAAACCAAGATTAATTTGCCAAAAGGAGTTGATATAAGGGGCTTTATTTTTTTTTTAGTCTTAATACACTGGGAAGAAAAAGAAAATTTTCAAGAAATAACATTATCCTTACACTCACTAACAAACAAACAAAAAAAAGCATTCACCACGCCAACAGAAAACATTAGTATCAGAAAATTTCCATTATCTTTGAAGATAGAGTTACACAACACTTGTAATCTCTGTGACAGACAGCCTCTGTTTTAGCTAACAAAAGGTAGGGATACTGTAGATAATCTGGGGGTGGGGAGGGGAAGCAAACACAGATGCTCTAGAGCATGCTAGGGAAAGCAGTGCTACATTACAACTGACTGTACGCAAATCCGTGTTTATTGCTGCACAGTTCTGGACTTGAGGGTACCTGAAAAAGTCATCACACAGCTCCAGTAATTTTCCAAGTGCTTCCCAATGTTTTGAGACAGACAGATGCTGCATCACTTTCAGCACTAAACCTGAGCTGGCCCTGTGCCTAACAAGTCTGCCCAGAACACAAGGTGCCAGTGTGCCGAAACATCTGTTTCCATATGGAACCACCTGAGTTCATAATCCTGC